>NW_026014858.1:0-104660 GCF_020379485.1 Brassica napus
CTCTCTAAGTCTCCTTAATCTTGTTACCCTAGTCTCATTCATACTCTAAATCTCTCCCCATACGCCTAAGTCTCAAATCTGTTCACATAAACTCTCCTAAACCCTTCTCACACACACCTTGAGTGAATCCTTATAAAAATCTCATTAATGTGCTAAATGCTACTGTTAAACTGTGTGCATTCATGTGTTAGAGACTGATTAAGATTAAAGCATTTTATCATCTTGTGGCTGTCTTACATTGAAGCATTAGATTCATGTCTAAGTGCTGAGTAAAGAAGCTCTTAAGAGTGCCTAAGTAACTTGTCTTGAATCTGTTAGGATCTTGCTTGTACTTAGAGAGTTAGCTTGCAAAGAATAGAACCTGATGATGCCTTGTGTCTATCTGTTGCATTGCTTTGTGATAGTGGGAATCAAACTTGATAAGTTATTAATCAAGATTTGACATCATAAGATTGAAAATGGTTAAATGCTTAATGTCAGTTCTAAATTAAATTGTCTTGTTAATATGATAGATTATATTATCATGCTTGCTGTCATGACTTAGAAACTGATTAAGATTAATGCATATTGCCTTGTTGCATTTAGATTAAAGTCTAAGTTGCATATTAAGGAGGGTTTAAAATTGCCTAAATACTTTGACTTGAATCTGATAAGGTCTTGCTTTGTATTTAGAGAATGGTTGCTTGCATAGATAAGAACTTGATATTGTCTTGATTCTATCTAATGCTATAAAGCTTGAGACATTGGTGATCAAACTTGATAAAGTCAAGGATTGATCCCAATGCAATTGTGTCTTATCTTTCCTGGAGTTTGAGTGGTGTTTCAGGTTCACAAGAAGTGTACTTTGCCCACCATCCATCCAAGTAGAAGAGGAAGACTTTGCCATTGTTAAAGCAATGGAGAAAGACTTGTGTGTATGGCCGGTTGAGATAGCGCAGCTAGTGATAGTGATGTGCTCCTGGTTCATGGAGACACACAAGTAAAGGTCATCACCTAAGTCTTGGGGAGACTGATGACCTGAAGGCATTGGAGCTGAAGGCAATGGCAGATCGGTTGGGTTAAGCGCAGCTGTAGGTAGTGATGCGCTCCCGGTTTGAAGTCTCATTGAGGCTCACTTCAAGCTTGCACCTATACTAAGTCAAGCTTGAGGTGTGGATTCAAGTGAGCTACCAGAAGATCCTCTAAGCTCAATGACCTGGTTCCTCAAGGCCATTGCAAGCTGATCATGTGTATGTTGAGATGAGGAAGCCATTATGTGAAAGAAAAGAGGAGTTGGGCAAGTAATGTGCAAGGGAAGAACGGTACGGCCTAAGTACGGACGGTACGGATCACCTCGACCATGAGAGCTTGAATGACCTTTAAAGTCAGTTTAAAGGTTTGGGCAAAGTTAGGGCATGGTGTGTACGGATAGGGCATGACCGTACATCTGAGGGAACGTGAAAGAGAAGGAAGATGGACGAGCAGTGCCTTCATTAGACACGGAAGGTTTGGAACGGATCAGACCGTTTATGGATAAGGTTGGGACGCGCCTTATCCATCCAGCTCTTGGACAGGCTGTAAAGCCAGAAGCATGTGTGCCCTCCTGTCCGTTCATTTCAAAAGGAGACACTCCATTCAGCCTTGACTTCACATGCTTAGACTAGTGCCATTTCCCTTTGCGCAAAAGCCCTAATGACTCTCCTATAAATGTTGTAACCTCATCCATAATAAAGATTAGACAGTTCAGATTATTCTTAGCCTCCATGGCTTTTCTCTTAGTCTCTTGATCTCAGATTCTACTCTAAATCATCTCTAATACTTCTCTAATCTCTCCTAAACTCTCAGATTACTCTTTATACTCTAAAACTTATATGGTATCAGAGCCAGGTTCTTGAGAATCTGAGTTCTTTGCGTGGGCTAAAGACTAAAGCTTTGAAGGTTCCGTGGAGTCTCTAGCCTCAAGTCTTCCTTGGTTACGTTGTGGTTACAAGATTGAAGCTTTTGCGTGTGTGTTGTGAGTTCTTGACGTGTTGGTGCAGTCTAGTCTCAAGTTCAAAGTCTTCTACAAGTAGTTCAAGAACAAGCTGTTGAAGATGGATGGAGGGATAAGCATGCACATGAAGGTGGCAGTTACTTTCAAGGGGAGTAACTACTTGGTGTGGTCTCGGATGGTGAGAACCACAGTGGGAAGTAAGGGTTTGTGGAAGCATCTCACGGATGGTGAAGCTCCACAGCTCATTACTCAGGGAGAAGACTCGGAAGAGGTCTCAAATGAAACGGCCGTAGAGAAGTGGCAGCGAGAAGACATGCTTGTGATGTCAGTTCTTCATGCCTCTCTAGAGCCGGCGATCCTAGAGGCTTACAGCTATTGTGAGTCAGCTAAGGAACTATGGGACACCTTGAAGAAGGTGTATGGGAATGCTTCAAACCTTCACCGAGTGTTTGAAGTAAAGAAAGCCATAAACGGCTTGGTACAAGATGACATGGAATTCACCAAACATTTGGGGAGGTTCCGGTCCTTATGGTCAGAGCTGGAGATGCTGAGGCCAAGCACAACCGATCCAGAGCTGCTTAATGAGAGGAGGGAGCAGGATAAGGTCTTTGGACTATTGCTTACCTTGAATCCGGCTTACAACTCACTGATTAAACACATGTTGAGAGCGGATAAGCTACCAGACCTTGAGGAGGTGTGCTCTCAAATTCAGAAGGAGCAGGGGTCTATTGGATTGTTTGGAAGCAAAGGAGAGATGTCACTTGCAAATAAGGCTGCGCAAGTCAACTCTGATGAAGCTCCTCAAGCAAACAAGGCCGGTTACAACAAGTTTGAAGACAGGAAGTTCAATGGGAGCTGTGATCATTGCAAGAAGCATGGCCATAAGAAGAGCCAGTGCTGGATACTCCACCCCCATCTGAAGCCAGTCAAGTTCTTGAAGGAGAGGGATGCCAGGGCAAATGTGAGTGAAGGATCAAGCGGTGCTGGTACCTCAGGAAAGAGCAATGATGAAGGAGGAAGGGAGAGTGATGGCAGGTCCTTAGTGGCGTATGCAGGCAATCCAAATCACCGAGGAGGGGAGCAAGACTACATTAGGAGATCAGACATTGACTCCCTCATCAAGATGCTTAAGGAAAACGGTAACACTTATGGTTATTCCTTTGGTGCATCAATGATAGTTAAGAATGATGATAATAGTCTTGAGAAACATGGAATTGCCAAACCGGATCATGTATATGCTAGTCTTGCTAGGACTGATCACTCTCTCAAGTCATCTAGTACAGTTTGTCTTATGGCTAATGACATGACTAAACCATTAGTAGTTGATTCTGGTGCATCTCATCATATGATTAGTGACACTAGTTTGAATAAAGATATTGAACCTGCTAATGGACATGTGATGATTGCAAATGGAGATAAAATCCCTATTAGAGGAATAGGAAACTTAAAACTATTTAATAAACATACTAGAGCATTCTACATGCCAAATTCACATCAAACTTACTATCAGTAAAGAAGTGTACTACTGATCTTCATTGCAATGTTATCTTTAGTCCTAATGATGTGAAGTTTCAGGATATTGAGAGCAGCCAGTTGATTGGAAAAGGAGTTACTAAAGGGGATCTTTACATGCTTGAAGAATTAGCTCCTGTTTCTGAATCAAGCTGTTTATTTACTACTTCAAGTTTGAATAAGAATGCTTTGTGGCATGCTAGACTAGGACATCCTCATAGTAGAGCCTTGAATTTGATGTTGCCAGGAGTTAATTTTGAGAATAAAGACTGCGCAGCTTGCATTTTAGGCAAACATTGTAAAACTGTGTTTCAAAGGTCATCTACTATTTATGAAAAATGCTTTGATTTGATTCATTCTGATGTATGGACTGCACCTTGCTTATCTAGGGAGAATCATAAGTATTTTGTCACATTCATTGATGAAAAATCCAAATACACCTGGTTAACCTTAATCCCATCTAAAGATAGAGTTCTTGATGCATTTAAAAACTTTCAAGCTTATGTGACTAACGATTATCATGCTAAGATTAAAATTTTTAGATCAGATAATGGAGGAGAATACACTAGCCATGCATTCAAGTATCATCTAGCTCATCATGGGATTCTTCATCAAACAAGCTGCCCTTACACACCTCAACAGAATGGTGTGGCTGAGAGGAAGAATCGACATCTCATGGAGACTGCTCGGTCATTAATGTTTCAAGCAAATGTTCCCAAAAGGTTTTGGAGTGATGCTGTGGCCACTGCTTGCTACCTGATCAACCGGACACCTACAAAGATCCTTGAAGATCAGGCACCATTTGAGGTCTTGAATAAACACAAGCCGTCGGTAGAACACTTGAGAGTCTTTGGGTGTTTGTGCTATGTGTTGATTCCGGGACAGATGAGGAGCAAGTTGGAAGCAAGGAGTACAAAGGCTGTATTCATAGGCTACTCTACAACACAGAAGGGATACAAATGCTATGATCCAGAAGGAAGAAGAGTTCTAGTATCACGGGATGTGAAGTTTGTAGAAGAAAGAGGATACTATGAAGAAAAGAACCAAGAAGACTTGAAAGATCTAACCTCAGATAAGGCTTGGGTGTTAAGGATTATCCTAGAGGGGCTAGGAATCAAGTGTTGAACTGAAGAGAAGAATGGAGCTTGAGTCCAATTAGGGCAAGCACTTGAAGATCTTAAGAAGAGTTATATGAGTCCAATTAGGGCAAGCACTTGAAGATCTTCAGAAGAGATGTGAAGCTAGTACAAAGTTAAGATAGTGATCTAGAAGAGTAGTAATCAGAGTTGGGAGATCTTTGGAGGAGTTTGGGAGCTTAAGGGCGAGGCCGGTACGGACGGCCGTACGGATGGTACGGCCTGTACGGACATGATCGACTCAAGACTTATGGACTCGACCATTTGAAGATATTTGAGGGCTGTGCAAATATAGGGCATTGGTGTACGGTTATGGCAAGTCCGTACAGCCAAGGAGAAGCTCTAATATGAATGTGCAAAGTCCGGGATGGTGAGAAGCATCAAATGGAATCAAGAAGATGCTTTGGTGGCAAGAAGATTCAAACAAGAGTTGGCGCCAGTTTGTGGGAAGTATGGGATTGGTTGTAGTGGTCCACGACAGGCTGGCCACAGCTGGAAAGGAAGAGCAAGACAAGGTTGTGTATCTGGACAGTTAAATGGGCAGATATGTTGAGATGAGTTGAGGCATTTGAGGTAAAGACACAAAGGAGTTGAGAACATAAAGAGAGAGCAAGGAGTTAAGAGGAGGAATGAGCTGATAGGGATGGTACGGACGGATAGGCCGTACCATTGGCCGTACAAAGGTAAAAGCGGCCAAGTAACTCTCCGGGTAACTTACATGGACCGACTTGAAGTTACACTTGACCAAAGCCTTATCCGAACGTTGGAGAGGATAAGGGAGGCGCGGCTTGACAGCTAGGACAGGCTGGCAAGAGCTGGAAAGGAAGAGCATCTAGTCTTGGATCAAGAAGATGCTTCAAACGTGTGGAGACTATCATTGGCCGATTCAAACTAAAGCACCAGCTCATCTTTGACTCTACATGCTTTCTTATCCTTATGATTTCGAAACCCTAATGTGTATGGACCTATATAAGTTGTGAGCTCATCATTAATAAGATCAGACAGTTCTAATCACTAAATCTCTCTACACATTTCACAATGATTCTCCATTAGTCTCATAATCTCCCATTCTACCTTAATCTATCTCATATTCTCTTCTAAACTCAGATTATACTTTACATTTTCAAACTTATATGGTATCAGAGCCAGGTTCATTTCAATCTGAGTTCCGTGGTGTTTCTCTTAAAGATTCAACCTTGAAGCTTTAAGAGATCAAGTGAGTGTGTTTGGAGTGTTCTTGAGAGATTCGACATCACAAGGGTTTCAGCTACTTTTTGGGAGATCTTTTCTAGTTCTTTGGAGGTTCTTTGAAGATACAAGACAAGATACACCGTGGTGAAGCTGGTGTTGCGAGTCTGAGGTCCAAGATCAAGTCTTTTACAAGCTATTGAAGTGAAGCTGTTGAAGATGGAAAGCGGGATGAAGATGAAGGTTGCGGTGACTTTCAAGGGAAGTAACTACCTAGTATGGTCTAGGATGGTGAAGACTGCTGTGGGGAGCAAAGGTTTATGGAAGCACATCACATCCGGTGAGGCTCCTAAACTGATTACCCAAGGAGGAGACAAGGAGAGTGTCTCGGAGAGTGAAGCTGAGAAGTGGCAGCAAGAAGACATGATGGTGATGTCAGTTCTTCATGCCTCATTGGAGCCAGCTATACTGGATGCTTATAGCTACTGTGAGACAGCCAAGGAGCTGTGGGACACACTGAAGAAGGTGTATGGAAACACCTCCAATCTGAGCCGTGTGTTTGAAGTAAAAAAGGCAATCAATGGGTTGTCTCAAGAAGACATGGAGTTCACCAAGCATTTGGGATGGTTCCGGTCACTGTGGTCTGAGTTGGAGATGCTAAGGCCTAGTACACTTGATCCGGAGCTCCTAAACGAGAGGCGTGAGCAGGACAAGGTCTTTGGACTCTTACTCACGCTGAATCCAAGCTACACTGGTCTAATCCAGCACATGTTGAGGTCCGACAAGCTCCCTGATCTAGAGGAGGCGTGCGCTCAGATACAAAAGGAGCAAGGCTCCATTGGCTTGTTTGGAGGCAAGGGAGAGCTGTCTCTTGCAAATGCTGTGCGATCTGATCATGAAGAGACTCCACAAGCCAACAAAGCAGCTCACGCAAGTATGAGGATAGAAAGTTCAATGGCAATTGTGATCATTGCAAGAAGTATGGACACAAGAAGAGCCAATGCTGGATACTCCATCCTCATTTGAAGCCGGCGAAGTTCATGAAAGAAAGTAATGAGATCCTAGGATGATGCTCTGGAACAGATGGGATAATCCTTGCAGAAACGAATCAAAAGACTCAAGCTTCTCAAGGTATGTGGATCGAATGGTGACACAAGAGGCTGCGGAAAGGCTTCTTGATACTCCTAGGCTTAGATCGGATATGACACACCTCTCTAAAGCCCTTGGGCGTTGGATATTACACACCAACAGACTGGATATTACACACCAGACACACTTCAACTCGCCAAAGACAAGAGAAAAGAGAGAAAAAGGTTTTTGATAAAAGATTGCTTAATGATCATGGGGGGTCACGACCAGAATATAAAGAGAGGCCCTTGTACATGCACAAGGTCTCGAAAATAGAAATAAAAATAAAGGGAACAGGCTCCCTTGGAAACTAAACAAAGACCAAGTTTTCGAAATTATTCAAAACATAAAACATATGATAAAAATAACATAAGATAGATAATGTGGTTGGTCCGGGATCATCATCTAGGAGATGTGAAAGTAAACTTGTGGCCTCGTTAAAAACCTTCCTTTGGAAAACCAAGTGGGACAAAACCAAAGGTTAGGAAAAGAGCACACACAAGCTACTTGCCTAGATGATGATCAGCTTGAAGGTGGAGTAGCTTGAATTGTGGTGAGTGTGTCTTGGTTGATCAAGCTGCAACCAAGACAATCTTCTTGCTTCCTTGACATCTTGAGTATTCCTCCATCAGCTTCATTGAGTTTCTTTAATCTGGAACAAGTGTTGGGACCTTCAGGAATGGCTAGGGCATCTTCATCTACAAGCTGGTCCATGATCACATTTTCTTTATTGGTAAGCTGGTCTAGAATCATATCATTCCCTCCCTCTTGAAAAAGATTTGTCCTCAAATCTGTTTTACCTGCAGTAAGAGGGACCAAGTCAGTAACCTTAAAGTTTAAAATCAGATTATACTCACCTTGCAAGCCCCTTTGATAGGCATTGTTGCTGATTGGTTCTGTAATGGAGAAGGGACTGATCTGTTGGGTTCTCCATACTCCTGATGCATACCTAAAACCTGATTCAAACTCATTGAAACACAACAAGTTAGCAAATGAAAATTTATCAAAGAGTAAGAGTCTTATCCCAAATCGGTTTTTGCTCAGTTTTGGATTGTAGGCTGCATCTGGGGGAGCTTCTTTGATGAGGATAAAACCAGGGACATGTTGGTTCTTGTTCAGATCAGGTGGCTTGAACCGATTGTCTTCCTCATGCTTGTTCTTTCTCCTTGATTGCTTCCAAGCTTCCTTATAATCTGCACATGGCTCTTTTGACAAAAACAAGTGCATCATATCTGTGTAATCAATAAAATAATTCTTGAAAACATAATTACTTACCCTTGCATACTCACCTGGTCGCCATAGATAGGATTGAGATTTTATAAACTTAGAAAAATTCAAATAAAGCACACAGAGGATCACCTGACTGGTAGAACCCATAACTCTTTCACCTGAGAATCTTTGGACATGATTCCAATTCGACGTGAGACCCTGATGAGTTAGGTTTCCATTGCAGTTGGTTTCGTTGCTTAATTCCTTGTGGTTGTTGAGATATGATCCTCGGACTGATCCTATGTCAAGTCTGGCGGCTAGACAGCTTCCAAGGTTTTCTTGTTGCATCCCCAATTTAGCCAAGAATTCATCACTGGTACTCTGATTATTATAGCTCCTCTTTTTGAAAAGTGTAGACCTCAAAAGAGTTTGACCTTGGATTGGTTGCTTTGGAGTTTGTTGTAAGCTATGTTGATCTGGTGGTTTCTCCTTGATTTGAGAAGAAAATATGAGTTCTTCTCCTGATCCAGTAATCACTTCACCATTCTCTCCAGTGAATCCTCCATCTCCACTCATGGTTTGATAGTCTCTGTAATGGTGCTGAAGCTGCTGCATATCAGGTGGTTTCCATATCTTGATATGGCCGAGAAGCAAGGAGTTTTGATCAGCTTCCAACTCATTATTACCCAAGATGATTCTAGAACGGACAGAGTGCTCTCCAAGGAAGATAAATATGCTGACATACGCTCCAGGTCTCCACAGGTAGGTCTGTAATCTTCCAACCCAATCAGACATAGACATCTCTCGGAATGAATTCAAACCGATATGTTTTGCCAATCTAGTAATATCTTGATGATCAGGTGGCCATTTGCTGCGCTTTCTGGTTTGCTGGAACCAGGACAGAGTGGGTAACCTTTTCCAATTGGTTTCGTAGTGAAACTCCTGTTGAGCTGAGGCGTGCAACACCTTATCTTCAGAGGTTGAGAAATTAACAAAATCAAATGTTGCTGCAGCTGATTCCTTTTCAATTAGTTGGTTCTTTTTCCTGAGACTACACAGCTTTCCTCCAGGCTCAAATACAACATGCTTCATGCCCATTTCGTGTCTTGAAAGCTCCACTGCTCTGGTCTTGTTCCAAACAAAAGGACTGATGAGAAAAGTACTCAAGAAAGTCCTTTGAAAATCAGATGGATCAAAGACAATCAGCTTATTCATTCCATGATCTTCTTGTGGTTCAGTGGGTGCCTCCTCTTCTATCACCTTCTGTATGATAGGAACCATGACCTCTTGAACTGGTTTTTTTTCTTTTTGAATGACAGGAGCAGATACTTTGGCCTGATCTTCTTGGATAGGTGCAGCTAAGTCTGGTTCTGCAGCTTTAAGTTCTGAGACAGTAGAAACTGATTCTTGATGCTTTATGAGCTTCTTCTGCTTGTCTAAATGCTTGATGATGTTAATAATCTCCTTGTCAATGCTACTGATTTTTTTCTCATAATCAGCCATCTTGGTTTCTTCTTTTCTTGTTCTTTTCTTCCTTTGATTCTTGGATGAATGTAGCTCATGGCGAAAAGATTCAAGTTTGGAGTCCATCATCTTCTCCATTCTCGTAGTCATTGCTTCAAGTATAAACCTTTCATCCTTAGTAAGTTTTCCTTTCTGATCACCTGCCATGGTACCTGAAACAGAAAACAACACACAGCAGTAACAAGTTCTAAAGAAAACAAACAATCAACTTGTAACAGAGACAGATACAAATTGAAATTCAATTCTAAATAAAACAAGTTGATAATCAGAACAGGTTGATAATCAGAAACAAATAACCACAAGAAAAGAAACGATCAATTTTGAACCAAACATAAACTGATCAAACGACAAAAATCAAACCTTTAACTTCTCTGATCAATTTCGAACTCAACCAAAGACAAGAACAGATCGATTTCTCAATAATTATCAGATTCAATTCAATAAAACAAATCTAAAACTTCTTCAACAAGGATCCGAAGAGTCTAATACCAGGAATAAGATCAAACAACCCTATTTCGATAGATTTCTTCACAAGAAATATAGATCAACATGAAATCAAAGAGTATATGAAAGACTTCAACAGATTTATGATCAAAACACTCAGATTTTTCAGATTTCAACAATAGAAACACAGATCGATCAAAATCACAACAGAATATGAAGAGATCAAATCGACAACAGATAGAAATCAAAACACTTCCCTTCCAGAATTGCTATGATACCACTTAATGAGATCCTAGGATGATGCTCTGGAACAGATGGGATAATCCTTGCAGAAACGAATCAAAAGACTCAAGCTTCTCAAGGTATGTGGATCGAATGGTGACACAAGAGGCTGCGGAAAGGCTTCTTGATACTCCTAGGCTTAGATCGGATATGACACACCTCTCTAAAGCCCTTGGGCGTTGGATATTACAAACCAACAGACTGGATATTACACACCAGACACACTTCAACTCGCCAAAGACAAGAGAGAAGAGAGAAAAGGTTTTTGATAAAAGATTGCTTAATGATCATGGGGGGTCACGACCAGAATATAAAGAGAGGCCCTTGTACATGCACAAGGTCTCGAAAATAGAAATAAAAATAAAGGGAACAGGCTCCCTTGGAAACTAAAGAAAGACCAAGTTTTCGAAATTATTCAAAACATAAAACATATGATAAAAATAACATAAGATAGATAATGTGGTTGGTCCGGGATCATCATCTAGGAGATGTGAAAGTAAACTTGTGGCCTCGTTAAAAACCTTCCTTTGGAAAACCCAGTGGGACAAAACCAAAGGTAAGGAAAAGAGCACACACAAGCTACTTGCCTAGATGATGATCAGCTTGAAGGTGGAGTAGCTTGAATTGTGGTGAGTGTGTCTTGGTTGATCAAGCTGTAACCAAGACAATCTTCTTGCTTCCTTGACATCTTGAGTATTCCTCCATCAGCTTCATTGAGTTTCTTTGATCTGGAACAAGTGTTGGGACCTTCAGGAATGGCTAGGGCATCTTCATCTACAAGCTGGTCCATGATCACATTTTCTTTATTGGTAAGCTGGTCTAGAATCATATCAGAAAGGGAGGCAAGGGCGCATGTATCTGATGGAGCAGGACCATCTAACCGTGGAGCTGAAGGAGAGGGGCGTGAGGGTGATGGCAAGGCAATGGTGACATACTCAGCAACTCCTACCTTCCGCAGCAATGATCATGACTTCATAAGGAGATCCGAGATGGATGCACTCATCAAAATGCTCAAGGAGAATGGTAACATTCATGGGTACTCTTTTGGTGCATCAATGATAGCTAGGACTATAGATACGTCTCCATGTGGCATTGACATTGCTAGGATGAATAGCATTAAGAGTAGTGAAAATGCTAGAGCTGAGTACACCTTTGCTAGAATGCTAGAATGAATCATGAGCTTAAAGCATTCAGATCACCGTTGAACCTATGTCATACTGCTAGCAACATAACTAAGCCACTAATTGTTGATTCTGGTGCATCTCATCACATGATTAGTGATACAAACCTCATTAAGGATATAGAACCAACTAATGGACATGTTATGATTGCAAATGGAGATAAAATACCTATTAAAGGAATAGGGAACTTGAAACTGTTTGATAAAAACTCTAGAGCTTTCTATATGCCTGATTTCACATCTAACTTGTTATCTGTCAAGAAATGCACAACTGATCTGAATTGCAATGTTATATTCAGTCCTAATGATGTGAATTTTCAGGATATTGAGAGCAGCCAAATGATTGGAAAAGGAATCACTAAAGGAGAGTTGTATTTGCTTGAAGAACTTGATCCTGTTTCCAATTACAACTGCTCATTTACTTCTGCTTCTAGTTTAAATAAAAATGCTTTGTGGCATGCTAGATTAGGACATCCTCATGGTAGGGCTTTGAACTTGATGTTACCAGGTGTTTCATTTGAAAATAAGGATTGTGAAGCTTGCATTTTGGGCAAGCATTGTAAAACTGTTTTTGCAAACTCTACTAGTGTTTATGATAAGTGCTTTGATCTTATACATTCTGATGTTTGGACTGCACCTTGCATATCTAGAGATAATCATAAATACTTTGTCACATTCATTGATGAAAAATCCAAATACACCTGGTTAACTTTAATCCCATCAAAAGATAGAGTGATAGATGCATTTAAGAACTTTCAAGCTTATGTGACTAACCATTATCATGCCAAGATTAAAATTTTTAGATCAGATAATGGAGGAGAGTACACAAGCTATGCGTTCAAGAGCCATCTGAACCATCATGGGATCCTACATCAAACAAGCTGTCCTTATACTCCACAACAGAATGGGGTAGCTGAGAGGAAGAACAGGCACTTGATGGAGGTTGCTAGATCATTGATGTTTCAAGCCAATGTCCCAAAGAGATTTTGGAGTGATGCAGTTGCAACTGCATGCTATTTGATCAACCGGATTCCCACCAAGGTGTTAAAGGATCAAGCACCATTTGAGGTTCTCAACAAGCACAAGCCATCAGTCGAGTACTTGAGAGTATTTGGGTGTTTATGCTATGTGCTGGTACCAGGGGAGTTGAGAAACAAGTTAGAAGCAAGAAGCAGGAAGGCAATGTTCATTGGCTACTCAACAACTCAGAAAGGATACAAGTGTTATGATCCAGAAACTAGAAGAGTACTTGTATCTAGAGATGTGAAGTTCATTGAAGAAAGAGGGTACTATGAGGAGAAGAACCAAGAAGAATTGAAGGATCTCACATCAGATAAAGCTGGAGTCTTAAGGACTATCTTGGAAGGCCTCGGTATCAAGATGAACCAGGATCAGTCCACAAGAAGTGGAAGACAAGAAGAGAGCTCAACTGAACCAAGTAGAGCTGCTCAAACACCTCACCTTGATCATGAGGGGGGAAGTGAACCTGAAACTCAAGAAAATGGCCAAGAAGGAGTCGGCTTGAGTGAAGAAGGAGAAGAGTTCAACTCAGGTTCTCATCATCAAGGTGAGCAAGACCAAGGAGATGAAGAACATGAAAGTGAAGCACAAGAACCGCATATACAAGCTGAGCCGGTTCAAGAGCAAGAACAACCAGTTTTGAGGAGAAGCACAAGGCTGAGAAAGGATCCTTCCTCTTGGGTAAACACGCGAGTGTACTACAATGCCCAAGCTGTGGAGCATCCTTCTCAGGTTGTGTGTTCCTTTGCTCAATACCCTGAAGAACATTGTGCCTTCATGGTTAACTTGGATGAGAACTACATCCCAAGAAGCTATGAAGAAGCAATCATGGATAAAGAATGGAAGGAGTCAGTTGGAGCTGAGGCAGGAGCTATGATCAAGAATGATACATGGTATGAAAGTGAGTTACCAAAAGGGAAGAAGGCTGTGACTAGTAGATGGATATTCACAATCAAGTATAAGGCTGATGGAAAGATTGAGAGGAAGAAGTCACGGCTAGTTGCAAGAGGTTTCACTCAAACTTATGGAGAAGATTACATAGAAACCTTTGCACCAGTAGCTAAACTACACACAATCCGGATTGTGTTAAGCTTGGCTGTGAATCTTGGATGGGGTTATGGCAAATGGATGTGAAGAATGCATTCCTACAAGGTGAACTTGAGGATGAAGTGTATATGCATCCACCTCCAGGCCTTGAACACTTAGTGAAGAGAGGGAATGTGTTGAGATTGAAGAAAGCTATCTATGGGCTGAAGCAATCACCAAGAGCTTGGTACAACAAGCTGAGCACTACTCTCAATGGCCGAGGCTTCAAGAAGTCTGAACTAGATCACACTCTCTTCACACTCACAACTCCCTCAGGTATGATTGCACTCCTTGTGTATGTTGATGATATCATTATCACAGGAAGTGATAAGGAAGGTATCATAGCAACCAAGGAGTTCCTTAAATCCATGTTTGAGATTAAAGACTTGGGAGAAATGAAATACTTTCTTGGAATTGAGATATGTAGATCCAAGGAAGGTTTATTCATGTCCCAAAGGAAGTATACACTTGATCTTTTGAAAGGTGCAGGTGCTTATGGAGGCAAGACAGCAAGGATGCCTATGGAGGATGGCTACAAAGTCCCACGAGAGGGGGAGATTGAAGACAGCAAACCTTATCAGGATCCTAAACTCTATAGAAAACTAGTTGGTAAATTGATTTACCTTACCATAACTAGACCTGATATTTGTTTTGCTGTGAATCAGGTGAGTCAACACATGCAAGTGCCTAAGGAGCATCACTGGCGCATGGTGGAGAGAATCCTGATGTATCTCAATGGCTCACCTGATCAAGGAGTATGGATGGGTTGCAATGGGAGCACTGAAGTGGTTGGATACTGTGATGCGGATTGGGCCGGTGATAGAGCAGACAGGAGATCAACCACAGGCTATTGCACATTCATTGGAGGCAACTTGGTTACATGGAAGAGTAAAAAGCAGAAGGTGGTCTCTTGCTCAAGCGCAGAAGCTGAGTATAGAGCTATGCTGAAGCTTACCAACGAGCTGGTGTGGATCAAAGGCATCTTGAAGCATTTGGAGATTGATCAAGCCACGCCAATGACAATGCATTGTGATAACCAAGCAGCTATCCACATTGCCTCCAACTCAGTGTTCCATGAGAGAACCAAGCACATTGAAGTTGATTGCCACAAGGTGAGGCAGATGATCATCCTAGGAGTCATCTTGCCATGCTACACAAGGAGTGAAGATCAGTTGGCTGATGTGTTCACCAAGGCTGCAAGACAGAAGAAAATGGAGTCCATTCACATCAGGTTGGGCCTCATTGATCTTGGGAAGAGAAGGAGCTGATCCCCTTTGGCTGTGAGGTCTTTACTCTTTTTCCCTCATCAAGGTTTTGTCCCAATGGGTTTTCCTTGGTGAGGTTTTTAATGAGGAAGATCTCATGGCTGTCCAAGCTTAGACTTTCACAAAGCTAAGCTTGAGGGGGAGTGTTGAGATGAGTTGAGGCATTTGAGGTAAAGACACAAAGGAGTTGAGAACATAAAGAGAGAGCAAGGAGTTAAGAGGAGGAATGAGCTGATAGGGATGGTACGGACGGATAGGCCGTACCATTGGCCGTACAAAGGTAAAAGCGGCCAAGTAACTCTCCGGGTAACTTACATGGACCGACTTGAAGTTACACTTGACCAAAGCCTTATCCGAACGTTGGAGAGGATAAGGGAGGCGCGGCTTGACAGCTAGGACAGGCTGGCAAGAGCTGGAAAGGAAGAGCATCTAGTCTTGGATCAAGAAGATGCTTCAAACGTGTGGAGACTATCATTGGCCGATTCAAACTAAAGCACCAGCTCATCTTTGACTCTACATGCTTTCTTATCCTTATGATTTCGAAACCCTAATGTGTATGGACCTATATAAGTTGTGAGCTCATCATTAATAAGATCAGACAGTTCTAATCACTAAATCTCTCTACACATTTCACAATGATTCTCCATTAGTCTCATAATCTCCCATTCTACCTTAATCTATCTCATATTCTCTTCTAAACTCAGATTATACTTTACATTTCTCAAACTTATAAGATACACAAGCTCTCCTCACCATACTTTCCCTCATCCAATCAGGCACATACAAGCAGCTAGTAAAGCACCAAGAGTGATCTGAAGCGTCCAATTGAAACCAGAAGATCTCAACCCTTCTTATCTTATCTCTTAGCTAGGGTTTCCTAAGTATTACAAGTTGTAAGGCTAGTATATAAGCTTAAGGATGTCGATTTGTAATAACTAAGTGAGTAAGGGGGGAAACCCTTCTCCTTCATGTTCTATGAAAGTCTGTTCTTGATACTAAGTCTCTAATATATTCTCTAAGTCTCTCAGTCTCTTTAATCTTGTTACCTAGTCTCTTTCATACTCTAAATCTCTCCCCATACTCCTAAGTCTCAAATCTGTTCACATAAACTCTCCTAAACACTTTCTCACACACACCTTGAGTGAATCCTTATAAAAATCTCATGGTATCAGAGCCAGGTTCATCAGAACCTGGTATCTAACTTCCGCAAAGCTCAAGCCCACTTCCATGGCTGTTTGAAGCAAAGAAAAAGCTCTTTGGTCCAGCCAACGTTTGTGCATCTTCAGGAGGAAGATAAACACATCCGAGGTGCTTAAGAAGCTGTATGGGCTCTATCCTGACCTATCAAGCTCGACCTGAAGAAAGGAGACCCTGAAGAACAAAGCCTTGAAGTGGTTTGACAACACTCTTCAAGAGCTAGATCCTTGAGTCTTAGTGGTGGTTCAAGAAGAAAGGTGACAGCTTTCTACTTGGGACTGGTTTTGGCGACTTGACAGGGAGGAAAGGAGGTGTCTCAGCCATGGTGGGCTCAAGAGGATGGTTCATGAAAGAAGAAGGGGTGTTATACGACACCAAGAGCTCAACATCTGGCCATGAACCATGGAGATTCAAGGAACTAGTAAAAGTTCCTTGGCTGTAAGCTGGATCTCTTTCCCTCTTTATTAAAAAGCTTGAGTATAGAAATGTTGAGGTGGTGTGGTGATTGATATGCTGTGTATATCCCAGGATGCTTTAAAGGCTTGTTTAGTGTTTTTTTTTTGAAGAATAAAGTGATTGCTCTAGTTCAGTCATGAGTTTGCTAAGATATTAAAACTTATTGTTTGAATCCTGTGCTCATGAACTGAAATTGATTGAAGTAATGCTGAGAACTGTGTAGTCCCGGATATAATGATGCTTGTCAGGAAGTTAGTAGACGTCTAAACCTGATTGTTTTTCATGAAATGAATCCGATGGCTGTCTGACATTGAAGCATTAGATTCATGTCTAAGTGCTGAGTAAAGAAGCTCTTAAGAGTGCCTAAGTAACTTGTCTTGAATCTGTTAGGATCCTGCTTGTACTTAGAGAGTTAGCTTGCAAAGAATAGAACTTGATAATGCCTTGTGTCTATCTGTTGCATTGCTTGTGATAGTAGGAATCAAACTTGATAAGTCATTAATCAAGGTTTGACATCAATAAGATTGAAAATGGTTAAATGCTTAATGTCAGTTCTAAATTAAAATTGTCTTGTTGAGATGATAGATTATATTATCATGCTTGCTGTTATGAGTTAGAAATAGATTAAGATTAATGCATACTGCCTTGTATTGTTGCATTAGATTAAAGTCTAAATTGCATATTAAGGAGTGTTTAAAAGTGCCTAAATACTTTGACTTGAATCTGACAAGGTCTTGCTTAGTATTTAGAGAATGTTTGCTTGCATAGATAAGAACTTGACATTGTCTTGATTCTATCTAATGCTATAAAGCTTGAGACATTGGTGATCAAACTTGATGAAGTCAAGGATTGATCCCAATGCAATTGTGTCTTATCTTTGCTAGAGTTTGATGATGTTTCAGGTTCACAAAAGGGGTTCCTAGTTCATCATCAAATCCGAGTTGAAAGAGAAAGAATGGTGCCCATTGTGTGTGCAATGGAGAGTTATTACAAGAAGGGTGAAGCGCAGATGGTTGTAAAACTCACTTGAAGCTCACTGGTCTTCCTCTTACCATTGCAAGTAACTGAAGAAGAAGCCAACCGGGTCTAGGCAGTGGCGTGCCTAGTCAAGAGGGTGCTCAAACTAAGACAGAGCACTCTTGGCTGTGTGAAGAAGAAAACTACTCTATCAAGGCGGCTTCTATTGTGAGGTGATTGAAGAAGTAGCTGAAGCATCCACAAGCATTCCATCATGGTGGTGAATTCAGAAGGGTGATTGCAATAAGAGAAGAAGAAGAGTAAGGATTCAAGTGGTAACTTTGAGAACCACTCCTCATCATCTTAACCAGTAAACCTAATCTCATCTATCTTAATATGTCTTGATAGGTTTATCTCCTGAGTATACTATGTGCTTTCCCTAATTCCATTAAGAGTTTATAGCTTCTAGTAGAATGTCTAGGCCAATTGCACTGAAATTATTTTGCTGCTGCATTGTCTTATTGATAGGAAGTAATGTCTAGAGTTCCAGAATCTCATGGTCTGTTTATTACATTGTCTTGGATGTTGTTAATGAGATCCTAGGACTCTTCTCTGGATGGTATGGATAGATCCTTGCATAAACGAATCAAAGACTCAAGTTTATCAAGGTTGTGGATCGAATGGTGACACAAGAGGCTGCGTAGAGGCTTCTTGATACTCCTAGGCTTAGATCGGATATGACACACCTTTCTAAAGCCCTTGGGCGTTGGATATTACACACCAACAGACTGGATATTACACACCAGACACTCTCTTAACTTGTGAAAGCAAGGGAGAAGAAAACACAAAGGTTTAAGTGAAAGAAAACTTGATAGATCCTAGGGTTGCCGTCACACACATATATATAGTGAAAGGCTTGGAACAGGCTCCAAGCATTTCGAAATTAAAGGAACAGGCTCCTCCAATTAATGTAGAAACAAAGACATAACTTAGATAGAGTTTTCGAAAATAAAAGACATAAGTACTTAGAAGTAAAAGATAACATAAGGTTCTTCATGTGGTTTGATCCGAGAGTATCAACTAGGTGATATGATAGCAAGACTATGGCCTCGTTAAAAACCTATCATTGCAAAACCCAATGGGACAAAAACAATGTTAGGAAAAGAGCACACATAGCTTGCTAGCCTAGATGATACTCAGCTTGATGGTAAGATGGCTTGAATGGTGATAAGTGTATCTTGAAGTATCAAGCTTCCTCCAAGACATTCTTCTTGATCCAAAGACTTCCTGATTAGTCCTCCAATAGCTTCTTTGAGTTTCCTGGCTCTGGCTCGAGTTATGGGACCTTTAGGAATGGCTAAGACATCATCTTCTTCAGCCGGTTCATCTCTAAACTCTCCATCTCTATCTCCATAAGCTGGCTGGTCCATGATCATATCATCCCCTCCCTCTTGAAAAGGATTTGACCTCAAATCAGGTTCATCTGCAATAAAAGGGATCAAGTCAGTAACATTGAAGCTATTACTCACATCATACTTACCTTGGAGATCAATCTTGTAGGCATTGTTGCTGATCTTCTTTGTGATCTCAAAAGGTCCATCAATTCTCGGCATAAGCTTTGACTTCCTCTCATTAGGAAACCTTTCTTTTCTCAAATGAACCCAAACTTTGTCCCCCTCCTTAAAGACCATCTCACGCCTTCCTTTGTTGGCATGCTTGACATACTGCTTAGTTTTCTCTTCAATGTTGAGCCTAGCTTGCTCATGGAGTTGCTTCACCATCTCTGCCTTCTTGTTGCCATCCAAACTGACCCTTTCACACTCAGGTAAAGGAATTAAATCCAAAGGAGAGGTGGGATTGAACCCATAAACAATTTTAAAAGGTGAAAACTTAGAAGCAGAATGCACAGCATGATTATATGCAAATTCACAATGTGGCAGATAGTCTTCCCAAGATTTCAGATTCTTCTTAATGAATGCACGCAAGAGTGTTCCTAGAGTTCTATTAACTACCTCAGTCTGTCCATCAGTTTGCGGATGACAAGTAGTGGAGAACAACAACTTAGTGCCTAGTTTAGACCAAAGAGTTTTCCAAAAATAACTAAGAAACTTAGTATCTCTATCAGAAACTATGGTCCTAGGCATGCCATGTAAACGCACAATCTCCTTAAAGAACAGATTAGCTACATGTAATGCATCATCAGTTTTGTGACATGCTATAAAATGTGCCATTTTTGAGAACCTGTCAACAACAACAAAGATAGAATCCTTCCCAGTCCTAGTTCTAGGCAATCCAACAATGAAATCCATAGATATGTCATTCCAAGGATGATAAGGAATAGGGAGAGGAGTGTACAAACCGTGAGACTGAACCTTAGACTTAGCTTGCTTGCAAGTTGCACATCTCGCACATAGTTTCTCCACATCACTTTTCATCCGAGGCCAAAAGAAATGATCCTGCAAAGTTTTAAGAGTCTTTGCAATACCAAAGTGACCCATAAGACTCCCTCCATGAGATTCCCTAACAAAGAAATCTCTCAAAGAGCAATTAGGCACACACAGTCTATTATCATAAAATAGGAATCCATCATGTCTAAAGTAATGTCCAGCAGCAAATTTCTCACAAGAGTTATAAGCTTCTTTAAAATCTGGATCAGATTCATACATACCTTTAATCTGCTCGAAACCTAACAACTTGGCATCAAGAGTGTTTAAGAGAACATACCTTCGAGATAGTGCATCAGCAACTATATTTTCTTTACCTTGTTTGTACTTGATGACATAAGGAAAGGTTTCTATGAATTCTACCCATCTTGCGTGTCTCTTGCTGAGCTTGTTTTGTCCTTTCAAATACTTGAGGGACTCATGATCAGTGTGTATCACAAACTCCTTGGGCCACAAGTAGTGCTGCCAAGTCTGCAAAGCTCTCACCAAGGCATACAGCTCCTTATCATAGGTTGCATAGTTGAGAGTGGCGCCTCCAAGCTTCTCACTGAAGTAAGCTATGGGTCTCTTTTCCTGCATCAAAACAGCACCCACTCCAATACCAGAAGCATCACATTCAATCTCAAAGGTTTTATTAAAATCTGGAAGTATAAGAAGAGGGGCGTGAGTAAGCTTCTCTTTAAGGCATTGGAAGGCAGTCTCTTGTGCTCTCCCCACTTGAATCCGACTTCTTTCTTTATCACTTCAGTCAAGGGAGCTGCTATAGTGCTAAAGTCTTTAACAAACCGCCTGTAGAAACCAGCAAGCCCGTGGAAGCTCCTCACTTCACTTATGGTCTTAGGAATTGGCCATTCTTGAATTGCTCTTACCTTCTCCTGATCCACTTTTACTCCATCTGCACTCACAACAAAGCCTAGGAAGACCAAGTTATCCGTACAAAAAGTGCATTTCTTAAGGTTAGCAAAGAGTTTTTCTTTTCTCAACACATCAAGAACAGACTTAAGATGATCTATATGCTCTTCTAGGTTCTTACTATAAAAAAGGATATCATCAAAGTATACTACCACAAACAAGCCTATGAAAGATCTAAGCACATGGTTCATCAATCTCATAAAAGTGCTAGGAGCATTGGTTAATCCAAAAGGCATGACTAACCACTCATACAACCCATGCTTAGTCTTAAAGGCTGTTTTCCACTCATCTCCCTCTTTCATTCTTATTTGATGATATCCACTCTTCAAATCTATCTTAGAAAAGACACTAGAACCATGCAATTCATCAAGCATATCATCTAATCTAGGAATAGGGTGGCGATACTTCACTGTTATATTGTTGATGGCTCTACAATCAACACACATGCGCCAGCTCCCATCTTTCTTGGGCACAAGGAGCACAGGCACAGCACATGGGCTCATACTCTCACGGATATGACCTTTCTCCATCAGTTCCTCAACCTGTCTTTGTAGCTCCTTGGTTTCCACAGGATTAGTTCTGTATGCTGGTCTGTTGGGAAGAGTAGCTCCTGGTACAAAATCAATCTGATGCTCAATCCCTCGAATAGGTGGCAAACCTATGGGATTATCTTCTGGAAATACATCATGGTATTCCTGTAAAAGAGCTGATATCTCACTCGGATACACCGGTGTACAATCAATTAGAGACAAAAGAGATTCTTTAAAAATAAATAAGAGAACCGATTGATGAGAGCAAAGAGATCTTTTGATTTCACTAGCTTTAGCATAGAAGTTGTGTTGCTTATCTGGTTTGAGATCAATCTCTTTCTTTTTCTGAAGCTGAAGCTGATCTTTGTGCACTTCCTTAGGGGTCAGAGGCACCAAGACAGTTCGTTTGCCGTTGAACTCAAAAGAATGTTTATTGGTGAAGCCATCGTGAATGACACGCCTATCAAACTGCCAAGGCCTTCCAAGTAATATGTGGCTGGCTTCCATGGGTATCACATCACAGAGAATGTCATCTTCATACCTCCCAATGGACAAGGGTATAGAAACCTGAGTAGATACCCTCATCTCGCCTTCTTCATTAAGCCATTGCAGTCGATAAGGCCTAGGATGTTTCTGAATTTTCAAACCAAGCTTTTTCACCATGGACTCACTAGCAACATTGACACAGCTTCCACCGTCAATGATCAGGCTGCAGACCTTTCCTTGCACCAGACAACGTGTGTAGAACAAGTTCTCTCTTTGTTCTTGCTCCTCAGTTTTGTTTTGCAAACTGAGAGTCCTTCTTGCAACCAAAAGTCTACCTTGAACTGGTTCCTCCTCATACTCAGCTTCTGATAGTTCTTGATCAGTCGTTGGTTTCTCATCTTCAAATTCAAACTCTCCATTCTCCAGAAGAATCATAACTCTCTTGTTAGTACACTCATTAGCATAATGCCCACGCCCTTGGCACTTAAAACACTTCACATCTCTTGCACGCGAACTTGTAGCCTCCACTTTACCCTTATCTTTGTTGTAGATGCTACTAGACTTAGGCTCTTTTTTTGGCTGTGGCTTGCTCTCCTTCTGATGGCTTGGTTTATCTTCCTTAGAGGTTTGGTATCTACTGGAACCATAGCTGCCACGCGCATAACTTCTTCTCTTTACTTGTTGCTCCACCAAGATAGCTTTGTGTAGCATCTCCTCTATTTCCAAGTAGTGTTGTATCACCACTCTGTCTTGTATTTCACGGTTGAGTCCACCAAGAAAACGTGCCATAGTAGCTTCACTGTCCTCAGATACACAAGCTCTCAGCATAAGCAATTCCATCTCTTGAAAGTACTCCTCTACAGACTTTGATCCTTGTGTGAGCAGTCTCAGCTTTTGATGAAGATCACGGTGATAATGACTTGGTACAAACCTCTTGCGCATCACAGCTTTCATCTCTGCCCATGTTTCAATGGGGAATTCACCATTGCGCCTCTTATTTGTAACCAACTGATCCCACCAGCTCAAGGCATAATCATTGAACTCAGTAGCAGCCACTTGAATCTTCTTAGTCTCTGAGTAATGTTGACAGTTGAAAACGAGTTCCATCTTCTTTTCCCACTCAAGATAGGCATCTGGATCAGCTTTTCCATGGAAAGGAGGGATCTTAAGCTTCAATCCAGATAGCTCATTGCGTCTATACCTTCGGCCCTCATGATCATGTCGAGATCTTCTACTGCTATGTCTCGAACCGGAGCTATGGCTACTTCTCTCATAGAAGTTATCAGTTTCTTCTGATCCAGCATGCTCAAACTGGCCTTGTCTGTTTCTTCTTTGCTCACGTCTCTGGCCAGATGCTTGTCCTTGCCCATCATTCGGTCTCTTATCATACTTCTCTTCCAACAACTTCACCATCGCTTCCATCACTTGTTTGGTGATTGCTTCTTGTAACAACTTATTCCTTCTCACAAAGGTTTCATCATTCTCTTCAGACCCCATTGCTTCCTGATACACGAAAAGCTTGAACCAGTAAGTAGTTCAAAAGAAATCAGAACTCAAGATCCAAATAAGGAAACAAAGTATTCAATCAAAGCGGCAAATGAAGATACTTGATCAACACGCGACGATTTGAATTCTATCACTTTCGAAACTGAAACAACAACTCAGATTTAGCAGAAAAGGATTCGAGATTCCACAGGTGATGATTTGAGATTCAATAACTACGGATCTTATGTTATCAACAATAGATCGAAACACACAACCACAATAAACCTTTAGATTTAAGAAGACGTAACGTGATCAACAAGAATGCGAAAGGTTTTGTATAGAACTTGATCGAAATTCTTAGATCTAGCAATATGAGACACGAAATAATCAGATCTAACAATCCTGACAATGAAACAAACAGATCAAGTGAGAATCAACACACAAGAACCGAATGATCAAAGATATGAAACGATAAAGAGTAGATCTTATGAACAAACAAAGAGAAATTGAAACTCCCCTTCCAGAGTGCTCTGATACCACTTAATGAGATCCTAAGACTCTTCTCTGGATGGTATGGATATGAGATTTTCAGAGATCTCAGGCTGTGTGTTTGTGTGAAACCCAATAGGGCAGAGAGAGAGTTTGATTTAGGTGATTTAGAGAGAGATAGATTAGTGGAAGTGTTTATGAGTGATTAAGTGTTTACTCAGATCAGAAACAAAAGACTTTGAGAGATTAGAAGATTAGAGACTAAGAAAGGGAGAGAATAAGGGATTCTGATCCAAGAACACTTTTCTATTATGAAGGAGAAGGGGAAATCCCCCTAACTCTCTTAAGAGTTACAAATTGCCTCATACATCTCTTTATATAGGCTTTTACAATCTGAGACATCTTAAACCTATATCTAATGGCTGTAAATAACTTAAGAGGAATGGATGGTGTAGATGAGCTGGTCTTGTTGCAATCTGAGTAGTTGATGCTGATTGGTTAAGGGGAGGTGGAGCCTGATTGGTTTAATTCAAAATGGGGAAGGCTGGATGATGATTGGCTCTCCTTAGGCTCCTCCTAATCTGTCCATAGATCAGTCCAGGTTCATGGTCGTGGCTCTCCTTGTCTTTACAGCCAAGGCCAGCCTGTCCCATGACTAAAGTAGCCAATCACACTGCAATGGCATCTTCTTGATTCTCCTTTGATGCCATCTGATCAGAACCTTATCCACAAGACTAGGACCACTTTTATAACTTCCAAACCTTGCCCAGACATTGCACAAGCTTTCCCGGGACGTCAGGTTCGCCCTATTTTTGCACCAACTCCAAAACTTCTCAAATGGCCGAGTTATGCAAATCTGGGTCGCCCTGGTCTGTACGGATCCGTACTGTCCGTACATGTCCGTACTGCCTCGCCCTATCTTTGCACACTTGTCCATTTGCTCCCAAATACACTTCTAAGTCTCTCCTAGACTTGGCCCTAACATTGCACATCCATCATGACACTTCTGGACACCTTGCCCTATCATATGGCACAAGCCCCAACTCAACTCAACACCTTTAGTTTCTCCATTTCTTCTCTTCAAGTTAACACTCCCCCTCAAGCTTGACTTTAGTTGATCCTAAGTCAAGCTTGGAACCTTGAAGAATCCCCTCATTAAAAACCTTACAAGGAAAGCCCTTTGGGACAAAACCTTGTAAGGGAAAAAGAGTAGGTTCATCAAGGCCTGGGGATTGGCCAGTGGGTCTTTGTGTCTTAGTATCAGTGTGATGGATACAAAGACCCTGGATCACGGCCTAACTGTGATGCACACTCGTTCTTCTCTTCATTGCACATCACCACCATGTCTTGTACTCTTCTTTAGAACAGATCTTGGTCTCTCCCCCTTTCACCTAACTTCTTGTTAGGTTGAAGTGCTTGGACACACCAGACCTTCCTTGATAGATACAAGTACCTGATACATCATTCCACAAGTGTATCAGTCCTCAAGAGATAAACCTATCATGAAAGTATGTAAAGTATAAGATCAGGTTTACTCCCTTGTTTAAATGGTGAGGAGTGGCTGCTCTTCACTAGCCACTTGAATCCCTCACTGCTGAAACTCTATCTGATCACTGAAGCCACTTCAACACTCCCCCTCAAGCTTGAGACCTCTTTCAAGGATCAAGCTTGGACAGCAACTTCATGATCTAGACTGAACAAACCATTGCAACCTCTCTTCATAACTCGCCACCCTTGATGGACTGCTGGTAGATACCTCAGTTCCCTCTTCAACCACCTCACACTAGAGGCCGCATTGATAGAGTAACCTTCTTCATACACAGCCAAGACTGCTCTGAACAATCTCTTGAGTAGACACGCCACTGCCTAAACCCGGGTTGGCTCCTTCTTCGGATGCTTGCAATGGTAAGGAGGAAACAGGTCACTGAGCTTCGAGGATCTTCTGGTAGCTCACTTGAATCCCCACCTCAAGCTTGACTGAGTCTAGGTTCAAGCTTGAAGTGAGCCTCAATGAGACTCCAAACCGGGAGCGCATCACTTCCTACAGCTGCGCTTAAGTCAACCGATCTCCCATTTCCTTCAGCTCCAATGCCTTCAGGTCACCGGTCTCCTCAAGACTTAGGTGATGACCTTTCCTTGTGTGTCTCCATGAACCAGGAGCGCATCACTATCACTAGCTGCGCTTCTCAACCGGCCATACACACAAGCCATTCTCCATTGCTTCAACAATGGGCAAAGTCTTCCTCTTCTACTTGGATGGATGGTGAGCAAAGAACACTTCTTGTGAACCTGAAACATCACTCAAACTCCAGCATAGATAAGACACAAAGGTATTGGTATCAATCCTTGACACATCATCAAGGTTGATCACCAATATCACAAGCATTGCAATAGATTATACAAGACACTTTCAAGTTCTAATCTTTGCAAGCAAACTCTCTAAGCACAAGCACTTTCTTTTCCAGATTTATGCAAGCTACTTAGGCATTTTTAACTTCTGCCTTAACTGCATCTTAGACTTGAATCAAAGTGCATCAACCTAAGGCAGCAACAACACTCTACACTCCACTTTAAGCTTGGTTTCAATTCATGAAAGCAATCAGGTTTAGACAATACTACTAACTCCCTAACAGACATTCATTATGAACTAGATTCAAGCAACAATTCTCAGTCACCAACCAACTCTTTTTAAGCATCCTGGGACAGATTCTAAACATTTCATATCTAGCAATCTTTAAACACATCCTCAGATTTTCAATCACATCACAACATCACAACCTGTTTAATACATCATTCAGTTCACATACACAAGCTTTAAACAAGAGAAAGAGGTTTCTTACAGCCAAGGAACTAGTGTTAGTTCCTTGAAAACTCCATAGAACATGGCAAGACAGTGAGCTGTTGGTGTCGACCCCAACTTCTCCTTCTCCCATGGACCTTTCTCTTGAACTCTCCATGTCAAAGACCCCACCTTTAAACTCGCCACACCAGTACCAGATGAAAGCTATCACCTTTCTTCTTGGACAGTGAATAAGAAACAGCTTGGATAAAGCTTTTGAAGCTTGGTTGATCAGACCACTTCTTGCCTTGTTTCCAAGAGTCTTCTTTCTCCATGGGCGTCATGAGAGGGTGAGAAACGACCACATACAGCTTCTGGACACCAGGGATGAACCCATCCACTTGAGATGTTGAACAGCCGGCTGGATCATCTAAGCTTCTTCTTGGTTTCAAAACGACATGAGAGGAGCTTGTGAGCTTTTGCGGAAGCTAAGAACCAGATTCAGATGAACCTGGCTCTTATACCATATGAGATTTTCAGAGATCTCAGGCTGTGTGTTTGTGTGAAACCCAATAGGGCAGAGAGAGAGTTTGATTTAGGTGATTTAGAGAGAGATAGATTAGTGGAAGTGTTTATGAGTGATTAAGTGTTTACTCAGATCAGAAACAAAAGACTTTGAGAGTTTAGAAGATTAGAGATTAAGAAAGGGAGAGAATAAGGGATTCTGATCCAAGAACACTTTTCTATTATGAAGGAGAAGGGGAAATCCCCCTAACTCTCTTAAGAGTTACAAATTGCCTCATACATCTCTTTATATAGGCTTTTACAATCTGAGACATCTTAAAACCTATATCTAATGGCTGTAAATAACTTAAGAGGAATGGATGGTGTAGATGAGCTGGTCTTGTTGCAATCTGAGTAGTTGATGCTGATTGGTTAAGGGGAGGTGGAGCCTGATTGGTTTAATTCAAAATGGGGAAGGCTGGATGATGATTGGCTCTCCTTAGGCTCCTCCTAATCTGTCCACAGATCAGTCCAGGTTCATGGTCGTGGCTCTCCTTGTCTTTACAGCCAAGGCCAGCCTGTCCCATGACTAAAGTAGCCAATCACACTGCAATGGCATCTTCTTGATTCTCCTTTGATGCCATCTGATCAGAACCTTATCCACAAGACTATGACCACTTTTATAACTCCCAAACCTTGCCCAGACATTGCACAAGCTTTCCCGGGACGTCAGGTTTGCCCTATTTTTCCACCAACTCCAAAACTTCTCAAATGGCCGAGTTATGCAAATCTGGGTCGCCCTGGTCTGTACGGATCCGTACTGTCCGGACATGTCCGTACTGCCTCGCCCTATCTTTGCACACTTGTCCATTTGCTCCCAAATACACTTCTAAGTCTCTCCTAGACTTGGCCCTAACATTGCACATCCATCATGACACTTCTGGACACCTTGCCCTATCATATGGCACAAGCCCCAACTCAACTCAACACCTTTAGTTTCTCCATTTCTTCTCTTCAAGTTAACAATGGATAGATCCTTGCATAAACGAATCAAAGACTCAAGTTTATCAAGGTTGTGGATCGAATGGTGACACAAAGGTTTAAGTGAAAGAAAACTTGATAGATCCTAGGGTTGCCGTCACACACATATATATAGTGAAAGGCTTGGAACAGGCTCCAAGCATTTCGAAATTAAAGGAACAGGCTCCTCCAATTAATGTAGAAACAAAGACATAACTTAGATAGAGTTTTCGAAAATAAAAGACATAAGTACTTAGAAGTAAAAGATAACATAAGGTTCTTCATGTGGTTTGATCCGAGAGTATCAACTAGGTGATATGATAGCAAGACTATGGCCTCGTTAAAAACCTATCATTGCAAAACCCAATGGGACAAAAACAATGTTAGGAAAAGAGCACACATAGCTTGCTAGTATCACTTTTAGGATTGAGTAGAGTAATCTGAGTAAATAAGAAAGACTAGAAGTGTTTTAGAAGAGATTTGAGTATGAAATGAGATAGGAGTTTAGCATAGAATCATTGTGAGAATAAAGACTAAGAGAGACTCATAACTTGCTTGATTTTATTAATGAGTGAGGTTACATATTTATAAGAAGGACACAAGGGTTTACAAGAGAGGAAATGGGCACTATTGAACCGTGTGGAGTCAAGGCAATGGATTCAAATCAACCACTAGGATGCACCACACGCTTATGGCATCTTGGACTAAAGGTGCTTTAGTTTTCCAGCCTGTTCCAGCCTGGCACCGCGCGCCCCTTATCCTTTCAACGGTCTGATCCTCTCCACTAAGCCCTCAAGGTAACATCTACTTGTTACCGTTTCACTTGGTCGAGGTTAGGTAACTTTTGGTCGAGGCATTTGGTATGGACGGTACGGCCATGTACGGCCTTGTACGGACGTCCGTACCATGCTTGCCCAAAGTCCCCTCATTCTCTTCCTCCTCTTCTCTTCCACTTCTTATCTCTTCATGTTCATATCTTCAACTCATCTCAACACTCCCCCTCAAGCTTAGCTTTGTGAAAGTCTAAGCTTGAACAGCCATGAGATCTTCCTCATTAAAAACCTCACTAAGGAAAACCCATTGGGACAAAACCTTAATGAGGGAAAAAGAGTAAAGATCTCATGACTAAGAGGATCGGCTGCTTCTCTTCCCAAGATCAATGAAGCCCAATCTAATATGAATGGACTCCATTGTCTTTTGCCTTGCAGCCTTGGTGAATACATCAACCAACTGATCTTCACTCCTAGTATAACATGGCAAGATGACTCCTAGGACAATCATCTGCCTCACCTTGTGGCAATCAACCTCAATGTGCTTTGTCCTCTCATGGAACACCGAGTTGGAGGCTATGTGAATGGCGGCCTGGTTGTCACAATGCATTGTCATTGGAGTGTCTTGTTTTATCTCCAAATGCTTCAAGATGCCCTTGATCCAAACTAGCTCGTTTGTAAGCTTCAGCATAGCTCTATACTCAGCTTCTGCACTTGAGCATGACACCACCTTATGTTTCTTACTCTTCCAAGTCACCAAGTTGCCTCCAATGAATGTGCAATAGCCGGTTGTTGATCTCCTGTCAGCTCTATCACCTGCCCAATCTGCATCACAATAGCCCACCACTTCTGTGCTTCCATTGCACCCCATCCATACTCCTTTATCCGGCGAGCCATTCAGATACATTAGTAGCCTCTCCACCATACGCCAATGATGTTCCTTGGGAAGCTGCATGTGTTGACTCACCTGATTCACAGCAAAGCATATATCAGGTCTTGTGATGGTAAGATAAATCAATTTGCCAACAAGTTTTCTATAGAGTTTAGGATCATGAAATGGCTTGCTGTCTTCAATCTCCCCCTCTCTTGGTACTTTGTAGCCATCCTCCATTGGCATCCTTGCTGTCTTGCCTCCATAAGCACCTGCACCTTTCAAAAGATCAAGTGTATACTTCCTTTGGGACATGAACAAACCTTCCTTGGATCTACAAATCTCAATTCCAAGAAAGTATTTCATTTCTCCCAAGTCTTTTATTTCAAACATAGACTTTAGAAACTCCTTGGTTGCTTTGATACCTTCCTTATCACTCCCTGTGATAATGATATCATCCACATACACAAGGAGAGCAACCATACCAGAGGGAGTAGTGAGGGTAAAGAGAGTATGATCCAATTCTGACTTCTTAAAACCTCGGCCGTTCAGAGTTGTGCTCAACTTATTGTACCAAGCTCTTGGTGATTGCTTCAACCCATAGATAGCCTTCTTTAGCCTCAGTACATTCCCTCTTTTCACTAGATGTTCAAGACCAGGTGGAGGATACATGTAGACTTCATCCTCAAGTTCTCCTTGTAAGAATGCATTCTTCACATCCATTTGCCACAATCCCCATCCAAGATTAACTGCCAAGCTTAGTACAATTCTAATGGTATGTAACTTGGCTACTGGTGCAAATGTCTCAATGTAATCCTCTCCATATGTTTGAGTGAACCCTCTTGCTACTAATCTAGTCTTCTTCCTCTCAATCTGCCCATCAGCCTTGTATTTGATTGTGAAGATCCATCTACTAGATACTGCCTTCTTCCCTTTTGGTAGTTCACTCTCATACCATGTATCATTCTTGATCATAGCTCCTGCCTCAGCTCCTACTGATTCCTTCCATTCCTTATCCTTCATTGCCTCTTCATAGCTTCTTGGAATGTGATTCTCATCTAAGTTTACCATGAATGCACAATGTGCTTCTGGATATTTAGCAAAAGAACACACGGCCTGAGTAGGATGCTTCACAGCTTGGGCATTGTAGTACACTCTTGTGTTTACCCAACTGGAAGGATCCTTTCTCAGCCTTGTACTTCTTCTCAACACTGGTCCTTCTTGCGCCATCTCTTGTTCTTCTTCTTGTGGCAGCACACTTGGTTCAGATCTTTCTTCTCCTAGCTGACTTGCTTCAGCTCCTTCTTCCCTTAGCTGACTCTCTTCAGCTTCTTGTTGATCATTTGATTCCACAGCTTGATCATGAGAACCAGAACTCTCTTCTCTACTTGTCTCTTCACGGTTTTGAGTTCTTGTTTCATTCCCCCCCTCATGGTCAAGATTGGAGGTCTGATGATCCGGTACTGGAGTAGTGCTTCTTCCACCTTGATTCATGTTGATTCCAAGACCCTCTAGGATAATCCTCAATGTTTCAGCTCTATCAGAAGTGAGATCTTTCAAATCATCTTGAGTCTGCTCCTCATAGTATCCTTTTTCTTCAACAAACTTCACTTCTCTAGATACTAACACTCTCCTTGTGTTAGGATCATAGCACTTGTATCCTTTCTGACTTGATGAATATCCAATAAACATTGCCTTTGAACTCTTAGCTTCTAGCTTGTTTCTTATCTCTCCAGGCACCATCACAAAACACAAACATCCAAAGATCTTCATATGCTCTAGAGAGGGTTTGTACTGATTCAGTACCTCAAACGGTGATTGTCCTTGAAGAATCAGAGTTGGTGTCCTGTTGATGAGATAACAAGCCGTAGCAACTGCATCACTCCAAAACTTCTTAGGAACGTTGGATTGAAACATCATGGACCTGGCTACTTCCATCAAATACCTGTTCTTCCTCTCAGCCACACCATTCTGTTGTGGGGTATAGGGACAGCTTGTCTGATGAAGAATTCCATGCTGAGATAGGTGTAGTTTGAATGCTTGTCCCGTGTACTCTCCTCCATTATCTGACCTAAAAATCTTTATCTTGGCATTGTAATGGTTAGTCACATAGGCTTGAAAGTTTTTAAATGCATCAAGTACCCTATCTTTGGTTGGAATTAAGGTTAACCAGGTGTATTTGGATTTTTCATCAATGAAAGTTACATAGTACTTATGGTTGTCTCTAGACAGGCAAGGTGCAGTCCAAACATCAGAATGAATGAGATCAAAACATTTTTCATAAACAGTAGTAGACTTGGTAAAGACAGTTCTACAATGCTTGCCTAAAATGCAAGCTTCACACTCATTATTCTCAAAGGAAACACCTGGCAACATCAGTTTTAAAGCCTTATTATGAGGGTGTCCTAATCTAGCATGCCACAATGCATTTTTACTTAAACTAGAACCAGAAACAGAAGTAAACGAGCAGCTATATCTAGAAACAGGAGTGAGATCTTCAAGTAAATATAGCTCTCCTTTAGTCACTCCCTTTCCAATCATCTTGCTGCTTTTAATATCCTGAAACTTCACATCATTAGGACTGAATTTAACATTGCATTGCAAATCAGTAGCACATTTCTTAACAGATAACAAGTTTGAAGTAAATTCAGGCATATAAAAAGCTTTAGTTTCCTTATCAAACAGTTTAAGACTTCCTATTCCTCTAATAGGAATCTTATCTCCATTATCAATCATCACATTTCCATTCATTGGTACAATGTTTTTAATCAAATTAGTGTCACTTATCATATGATGAGATGCACCTGAATCAATCACTAATGGCTTAATGTCATGAGAACTAGCAATATGTGCAAGGATACTAGATGGTTTGAGTACATGATCATTTCTAGCAAAGTTTGCAATCCTAGATTGATTTACCATTTCTATCAAGCTCTCATGCATCCTATCAGTTCTAGTTAGATTCTTATAGTTCTCTACTACACTAGCACCAAATGAATACCCAAAGGTGTTACCATTCTCCTTGAACAACTTAATAAGAGCATCAAGGTCGGATCTCCTTAGATACTCTTGATCATTGTTCCCACGGTTGCTTGGTGCTCCTATGTAGGCTACAAGAGACTTCCCATCACCTGCCTCACGCCCATCTATCTCCTTTCCTTTGCTTGTACCAGCACCACTTGTACCATCCGAGACATTAGCCCTTGCCTCACGATCCTTCATGAACTTAGCCGGCTTGAGGTGAGCGTGGAGTATCCAGCATTGGCTCTTCTTGTGGCCATGCTTCTTGCAGTGATCACAACTCCCATTGAACCTCCTCTCCTCAAACTTCCCATGCGCAGCCTTGTTTGCTTGTGGAGCTTCACTCCCCTCCTCTTGAGTTGCTTGACTTGCAAGGGAAAGGTCTCCTTTCTTCCCAAACAGCCCAATGGAGCCTTGCTCCTTCTGAATCCGTGCACACACATCCTCAAGTTCAGGTAGAGTATCCTCCCTAAGTAGGTGCTGGATGAGACCGTTGTACGCCGGGTTTAGGGTGAGGAGTAACCCAAAGACCTTATCTTGCTCTCTCCTCTTGTTAAGCTCATCAGCATCCGTTGTGCTTGGCCTAAGCATCTCCATCTCGGACCAAAGGCTTCTGAATCTTCCTAGATGCTTAGTGAACTCCATGTCTTCTTGTACAAGGTTGTTGATAGCTTGCTTCACCTCAAACACTCGGCTTAGGTTTGAAGTGTTGCCATACACCTTCTTCAAAGTATCCCACAGCTCTTTAGCAGACTCACAGTAGCTGTATGCATCCAGAATAGCCGGCTCAAGGGACGCATGAAGCACAGACATCACCAACATGTCCTCTTGATGCCACTTCTCTTCTGCCTTGCTTGCGGCTTCATCTTCAGCCTCTCCTTGAGTGATGAGCTTTGGAGCTTCTCCTGGCGTGATGTGCTTCCAAAGCCCCTTGCTTCCCACTGTGGTTCTCACCATCTGAGACCACACCAAGTAGTTGTTTCCCTTGAAACACACCGCCACTTTCATGTTCATGTTCATCCCACTCTCCATGTTGAATGTAGAACCCTTTAGACTTCAATAACTTTCTCTTGAGGTAACTGTCTTGAGCGAACACTAGTAGCTTCACCTTTTACCCACACAGCTTCAATAACACCTCACACAACCAATAGAACTCAGAAAGACTACCCAGAACCGCTTAAGAACACACGAACACAAAACTGTCTCTTCAAAGCTTCAATCTTTAAAGAACCCAACGAAATCAAGTTTCCTATGAACCTGGCTCTGATACCATATCACTTTTAGGATTGAGTAGAGTAATATGTGTAAATAAGAAAGACTAGAAGTGTTTTAGAAGAGATTTGAGTATGAAATGAGATTAGGAGTCTAGCATAGAATCATTGTGAGAATAAAGACTAAGAGAGACTCATAACTTGCTTGATTTTATTAATGAGTGAGGTTACATATTTATAAGAAGGACACAAGGGTTTACAAGAGAGGAAATGGGCACTATTGAACCGTGTGGAGCCAAGGGAATGGATTCAAATCAACCACTAGGATGCACCACACGCTTATGGCATCTTGGACTAAAGGTGCTTTAGCTTTCCAGCCTGTTCCAGCCTGGCACCGCGCGCCCCTTATCCTTTCAACGGTCTGATCCTCTCCACTAAGCCCTTAAGGTAACATCTACTTGTTACCATTTCACTTGGTCGAGGTTAGGTAACTTTTGGTCGAGGCATTTGGTACGGACGGTACGGCCATGTACGGCCTTGTACGGACGTCCGTACCATGCTTGCCCAAAGTCCCCTCATTCTCTTCCTCCTCTTCTCTTCCACTTCTTATCTCTTCATGTTCATATCTTCAACTCATCTCAACAGCTAGCCTAGATGATACTCAGCTTGATGGTAAGATGGCTTGAATGGTGATAAGTGTATCTTGAAGTATCAAGCTTCCTCCAAGACATTCTTCTTGATCCAAAGACTTCCTGATCAGTCCTCCAATAGCTTCGTTGAGTTTCCTGGCTCTGGCTCGAGTTATGGGACCTTTAGGAATGGCTAAGACATCATCTTCTTCAGCCGGTTCATCTCTAAACTCTCCATCTCTATCTCCATAAGCTGGCTGGTCCATGATCATATCAGTTGTCATAGCTTGAATCATCATGAATGTGTTGTAGAATTGAGTAGAATGTCTCTGCTGCTTGCATCATGATTGATAAGTTATTTTGCATACATAAGCATATCTCATACTGTCTAAGTTCAATCCTAGTGTTATCTGATGCTATTGCCTATGTTTAATCCATCAATGAAAGTCTTGCATCAATTAGAAATTGTCTAAGTTGCTTGCATCATTGATTCTGATTGAAACTGTTGTGCAGAGCTTTAATATTACTAATGGATTGAACCTGTTGCATTCATATAGCTAATGCTTTAAGATTGTGCATTCATGTAGTAATGCATTTAAAAATGAGCCTAAATTGCAAATGTACTGATGTAAGCTTGCATTGCATTTAGAGAACTTAATAATAATAATAACCTAGGAGGTCAATGTATTGTCTAGAACTTGCATTGTCATTGTTAGAGATTGAAATCTACTTGTCTTGACTCAGTCCAGTTCTGATTGTTGCTATGCCATAGTTAAATCCATCAGTGATGTCTTATAAGCATTTAGAAGTATGTCTAAGCTACTTGAATCATTGGCTATGATAAAACTAGTGAGTAATAAGCATGAATTGAGTCACTCTTGTCGTCTTGATTGCATAAGTATCATCTAAGACTTGTGTTTCATTTGAATTGAATCTGTTTCATTCATATAGTTAGTGTGTAACCTAATGCATATGATTTTTAAAGAGATCTCTACTCTGGTAGTATGTGTGTGTGTATAAGCTTCAATGAAGAATTATTAGAGCTTGTTCTAGGTGATTTAGGAAGAGAGATTTGTGAGAGTGTATATGAGTGTATGAGAGACTTAAGAACAGAGAGATTAAGAGACTAAAGAGACTGAGAGAATAAGTGTTTCAGATTAGAGAAGGAGAAGGGAAACCCCCTTACTCACTTGGAGTTTACAAAATGCATACAAATGGCTTATATATGCCTTTAAATCACTCAGATCATAAACCTATATCCTAAGGCTGTAATTAAAAGATAGAATGGATGGCTAGGATGAGAGAAGGCTGGTCTTGGATGTTCTGGTGCAAGCTGGCAAGGGAGGCACGCCTGATTTGAATGGAGGGGAGAGATTGGCTCATTTTGAATCAATGGCCAAGATGAGACAGTGTGGAGATAAGGCTGTAAAGGTAAAGCCACCTTTACTTTCCAGCCTTTCTCTTTGGACCACCCAGCTCATAAGGAATATTCCCTTTCCTCTCCTTAAGTCTCCAACGGTCATAAGAGATCAGACAAGTAGCGCCCTATCCTTGCACATTCTTCTTTTGGCTGAACCGGATGAATGGACAAGTCCCGGGTGTTGTACGGTCGATGTACGGCCTGGCCGGTCCGTTCACTCGCCCTAAGTATGCACATCACCCATTCTTCTTCCTAAGTCAATCCATTCCTCTTCTTGGTTCACCCATGGCCGTACAAGGCCGTACTGTCCGTACTGGTTCGTACTGACGCCCTATCTTTGCACCTTAGGCCATCTTCTCTCTAACTCCTCCAAACTCTTCACATGATCAGTCTAAGTCTTTCCTAGACTTAACTTCACAAGATAACCTCTTCAGAACACTTCTGAGGCTTGACTGAACTCTTCTGGACATCTTCTAGAGCTTGCCCTATTATTGTACAAGCTCTATCTTCTCTTCAGTTCAACACTCCCCCTCAAGCTTGACTTTAGGAGATCCTAAGCCAAGCTTGAACTCTGAAGAGTCTCCCTCATTATAAACCTTACAAGGAAAACCCATTGGGACAAAACCTTGCAAGGGAAAAAGAGTAGAGCTCTCCAAAGCCTAGGGATTGGCCAGTGAGCTCTTGTGCCTTAGAACCAGTGTGGTTGGACACAAGAAGCTCTGGATCACGGCCTAATAGGTGCAGCAACACTTCACAGCTTTGCGCACACTTTACACCTCAGCTTCACCTCTTCATGGAACCGGTTTGAGACTCCCCCTCTCAACAAGCTTCATAGCCTTCTTAGAAAAGCAAGGATGGGACCGGATCATCTTTATGCATCAGTGAGGATGAACCAGACTTTAAAATATGCTTGCCCTATTCATAGAACTGGTTTGGATCTCCCCTTCTCAACAGACTTCACAGCCACCTTAGAGAAGCTAGGAAATGACCAGGAACATCTTTAGCGAGGCTCAAGCAATGGTACCTGATACATTATCCCAAAGGTGCATCAGTACCTATCAACACCAAGAAAATGAATATCCTGCATCCCAATTGATGCACACAATCTCACAATTCAATCATAAACATTTTCAGTATCTTTTCAAAGAGTTTTAAAAGTCTAAGGGAACTTCCCTTGTGTTTTTGTGAGTTTCCTAACTCGGCCAATGCACCATCTTCATGGCATCATCAACTTCTTGGAATGGCAGAATGGATTCATCAGCTTCTCCTCAATCACCTCTCATTGAAGCCGCATTGATGGAGAGCCCTCTTCCTCACTCGCCAAGACTGCTCTGAACAGCCTCTTGCCTAGACACACCACTGACTTGGCCCGGTTGATGATCCTTTGTAGAAGCCTTTGCAAAGACTTGTTACTGACCATGGATCATATGCATTAAGACTCCCCCTCAAGCTTAGAACCGAGACTAGAAGGAGCTAAGCTTGTGATGATCCTATGCATCTCCATGGTCTAATAACTATAATAACTATCATCTTTCATAATAGCTTTCTTCTTGTGAGTTTACTCTCTTCCTTAACCAGGAACTAGGGTGTTTGAATCACCATAGAGAGTCTCACAAGACACACCTCTCATTGCATAATGACCCATGCTACACTTCCTGTAGACTAAGGACTAGATATGTCCAATGGTATTATGCAATGGCCATCTCTCATTGCATACTCAATCACACTACACTTCCTGTAGATTATGGACTAACATATCCTAGTGATGATATGAAATGGCACAAGACCTTTGTCTTTACATTGTTGGTTGTTGGCGAGTTACATGTATCACATTCCTTGTGTACCTAACACCACCACAACTCAATGCAAGATCAGATCATCCCATTGGGATCAAACCAAGATTATCCATCCTGTTTGATCACCAATGCCACAATAATATATGATACTTGAAACAAGCTAGACAATCAAGACAATCAAGCAAAGACAATCAATTCAGTTTTTTTTTTTTTTTTTTTAAATGCAACAATAGATGAATGCATTAGGTTACACACTAACTATATGAATGAAACAGATTCAATCCAAATGGAACACAAGTCTAGATGATATTTATGCAATCAAGGCGACAAGGGTGACTCAATTTATGCTTATGCTCACTAGTTTTATCACAGCCAATGATTCAAGTAGCTTAGACATACTTCTAAATGCTTATAAGACATCACTGATGGATTTAACTATGGCATAGCAACAATCAGAACTGGACTGAGTCAAGACAAGAAGATTTCAATTTCTAACAATGACAATGCAAGTTCTATACTTAAGTTCTCTAAATGCAAAGCTTACATCAGTACATTTGCAATTTAGGCTCATTTTTAAATGCATTACTACATGAATGCACAATCTTAAAGCATTAGCTATATGAATGCAACAGGTTCAATCCATGAGCAATATTAAAGCTGTGCACAACAGTTTCAATCAAAACCAATGATGCAAGCAACTTAGACAATTTCTAATTTATGCAAGACTTTCATTGACTGATTAAACATAGGCAATAGCATCAGATAACAATAGGATTGAATTTTAGACAGTATGAGTCATGCTTATATATGCAAAGCAATTTATCAACATGATGCAAGCAGCAGAGACATTCTACTCAATTCTACAACACATTCATGATGATTCAAGTTATGGCAACACACATGACAATGCAATAAACAGAACATGAGATTCTGGGACTCTAGACATTACTTAATATCAATAAGGCAATGCAGCAGCAAAACATTTTCAGTGCAATTAGCCTAGACATTCTACTCGAAGCTATAAACTCTTAATGGAATTAGGGAACGCACAAAGTATAATCAAGAGATAGACCTATCAAGACATATTAAAATAGATGAGACTAGGTTTACTCCCTTGTTTAAGATGTTGAGGAGTGGTTCTTAAAGTTGCCACTTGAATCCTCACTTCTTCTTCTTCTCTTATTGCAATCACCCTTCTGAATTCACCACCATGATGGAATGCTTGTGGATGCTTCAGCTACTTCTTCAATCACCTCACAATAGAAGCCGCCTTGATAGAGTAGCCTTCTTCTTCACACAGCCAAGAGTGCTCTGTCTTAGTTTGAAGAACCCTCTTGAATAGGCACGCCACTGCCTAGACCCGGTTGGCTTCTTCTTCAGGTACTTGCAATGGTAAGAGAAAGAACACCAGTGAGCTTAAGTGAGTTTTACAACCATCTGTGCTTCTCCCTTCTTGTAACACCTCTCCATTGTACACACAATGGGCATCATTCTTTCTCTTTCAACTCGGATTTGATGATGAGCTAGGAACACCTTTTGTGAACCTGAAACATCACTCAAACTCTAGCAAAGATAAGACACAATTGCATTGGGATCAATCCTTGACTTCATTAAGTTTGATCACCAATGTCTCAAGCTTTATAACATTAGATAGAATCAAGACAATGTCAAGTTCTTATCTATGCAAGCAACCATTCTCTAAATACTAAGCAAGACCTTATCAGATTCAAGTCAAAGTATTTAGGCAATTTTAAACACTCCTTAATATGCAACTTGGACTTTAATCTAAATGCAACAATACAAGGCAGCAACAAGGCAGTATGCATTAATCTTAATCAGTTTCTAACTCATGAAAGCAAGCATGATTAGATAATATAATCTATCATCTTAACAAGACAAGTTAATTTAGAACTGACATTAAGCATTTAACCATTTTCAATCGTATTGAATACAAATCTTGATTAATAAATTATCAAGTTTGATTCTCACTTATTACAAGCAATGCAACAGATAGACACAAGGCATTATCAAGTTCTATTCTTTTCAAGCTAACTCTCTAAGTACAAGTAAGATCCTAGCAGATTCAAGACAAGTTACTTAGGCACTCTTAAGAGCTTCTTTACTCAGCACTTAGACATGAATCTAATGCTTCGATGTAAGACAGCCACAAGACTTTATGCAACAGCTTTCAATTCAGTTTCAATCCATGTATGCAAGCGGATTCAATTAATCACAACAAGCATCACTATGACCTGGAGCTAAGCATATTAAGCACATTCAGTCACCAAACAAAGCTCTTAAAGTATCCTGGGACAGATTCTAAACATTTTAATTTATCAATCTTTAACAATCCACAGGTTTTCAATCACACCACACATTATAACCAGTCAATAACAGAAGCTCATTATCAAGAAGGTTTTAGAAATCGCTTACACAAGGAACCAGGTTGGTTCCTTAAACCTCCAAGGGGACTAGCCATGGCTTTTGTTGAATCTGAGAGTCTGGATAGTTACCCACCTCCTACTCCTTCAGTTCATGGCCACCTTCTTGTTTCTCCACCTCAAAGACTCCTCCTTTCTTCAAGTCTTCTAGGTGCCATCATCTTGACAACTTTCATGATGAACCAGATGAAGAAAGCTCTTGGAGGAGGTACCTTGGATGAGGTTCGTGAGTCCTCTCCATACACTTCTGCTTCCAATGAGTCTCTCCATCAGTATAGGCAGGAGAAAGGATGAGAGACACGCCAGCTTCAGTCTTCTTCTCAAGGAGAAACTGAACTCGGATGGGAATGTCTTCAAGGGTTGGATTTGAGCTGAGGGTAGAGCTTGTGTTGTGCGGAAGCTACAGCTCAGGTTCTGATGAACCTGGCTCAGATACCATATGATTTTTAAAGAGATCTCTACTCTGGTAGTATGTGTGTGTGTATAAGCTTCAATGAAGAATTATTAGAGCTTGTTCTAGGTGATTTAGGAAGAGAGATTTGTGAGAGTGTATATGAGTGTATGAGAGACTTAAGAACAGAGAGATTAAGAGACTAAAGAGACTGAGAGAATAAGTGTTTCAGATTAGAGAAGGAGAAGGGAAACCCCCTTACTCACTTGGAGTTTACAAAATGCATACAAATGGCTTATATATGCCTTTACATCACTCAGATCATAAACCTATATCCTAAGGCTGTAATTAAAAGATAGAATGGATGGCTAGGATGAGAGAAGGCTGGTCTTGGATGTTCTGGTGCAAGCTGGCAAGGGAGGCACGCCTGATTTGAATGGAGGGGAGAGATTGGCTCATTTTGAATCAATGGCCAAGATGAGACAGTGTGGAGATAAGGCTGTAAAGGTAAAGCCACTTTTACTTTCCAGCCTTTCTCTTTGGACCACCCAGCTCATAAGGAATATTCCCTTTCCTCTCCTTAAGTCTCCAACGGTCATAAGAGATCAGACAAGTAGCGCCCTATCCTTGCACATTCTTCTTTTGGCTGAACCGGATGAATGGACAAGTCCCGGGTGTTGTACGGTCGATGTACGGCCTGGCCGGTCCGTACACTCGCCCTAAGTATGCACATCACCCATTCTTCTTCCTAAGTCAATCCATTCCTCTTCTTGGTTCACCCATGGCCGTACAAGGCCGTACTGTCCGTACTGGTTCGTACTGACGCCCTATCTTTGCACCTTAGGCCATCTTCTCTCTAACTCCTCCAAACTCTTCACATGATCAGTCTAAGTCTTTCCTAGACTTAACTTCACAAGATAACCTCTTCAGAACACTTCTGAGGCTTGACTGAACTCTTCTGGACATCTTCTAGAGCTTGCCCTATTATTGTACAAGCTCTATCTTCTCTTCAGTTCAACAATGCATTCATCTAGTGTTGCATTTAAAAAAAAAAAACTGAATTGAACCTAAAAGATCAGTGTAGTGTTGAAAGCATACATTGTCATTGTTTATTCTTGTTCTGATTGTCTAGCTTGTTTCAAGTATCATATATTATTGTGGCATTGGTGATCAAACAGGATGGATGATCTTGGTTTGATCCCAATGGGATGATCTGATCTTGCATTGAGTTGTGGTGGTGTTAGGTACACAAGGGAAGTGATACATGTAACTCGCCATCAACAAAGAATGTAGAGACAAAGGTATTGTGCCATTGCATATCATCACTTGGACATGTTAGTCCATAATCTACAGGAAGTGAAGTGTGATTGATTATGCAATGAGAGATGGCCATTGCATAATACCATTGGACATTTCTAGTCCTTAGTCTACAAGAAGTGTAGCATGGGTCATTATGCAATGAGAGATGTGTCTTGTGAGACTCTCTATGGTGATTCAAACACCCTAATTCCTGGTTAAGGAAGAGAGAAAACTCACAAGAAGAAAGCTATCATAAAAGATGATAGTTATTAGACCATGGAGATGCATAGGATCATCACAAGCTTAGCTCCTTCTAGTCTCGGTTCTAAGCTTGAGGGGGAGTCTTAATGCATATGATCCATGGTCAGTAACAAGTCTTTGCAAAGGCTTCTACAAAGGATCATCAACCGGGCCAAGTCAGTGGCGTGTCTAGGCAAGAGGCTGTTCAGAGCAGCCTTGGCAAGTGAGGAAGAAGGCTCTCCATCAATGCGGCTTCAATGAGAGGTGATTGAGGAGAAGCTGATCAATCCATTCTGCCTTTCCAAGAAGTTGATGATGCCATGAAGATGGTGCATTGAGAGAGTTAGGAAACTCACAAAAACACAAGGGAAGTTCCCTTAGACTTTTAAAACTCTTTTCAATCTTTTTCATTCATCTTATTCATTGCTTGTACTTGAAAAGATACTTAAAATGATTATGATTGAATTGTGAGATTGTGTGCATCAAGTGTGATGCAGGATATTCATTTTCTTGGTTTTGATAGGTGCTGATGCACCTTTGGGATAATGTATCAGGTACCATTACTTGAGCCTCACTAAAGGTGTTCCTGGTCATTTCCTAGCTTCTCTAAGGTGGCTGTGAAGTCTGTTGAGAGGGGGAGATCCAAACCAGTTCTATGAAGAGGGCAAGCCGTGTGTGAAGTGTTGATCAGCCTCACTGGTGTTTTGAAGATGATCTGGTCGTGTCCTAGTTCTCTAAGATGGCTGCGAAGTCAGTTGAGAGGGGGAGACTTCAAACCGGTTCCATGAAGAGGTGAAGCTGAAGTGTGAAGTGTGCGCAAAGCTGTGAAGAGTTGCTGCACCTAGTAGGCCATGATCCAGAGCTTCTTGTGTCCAACCACACTGGTTCCAAGGCACAAGAGCTCACTGGCCAATCCCTAGGCTTTGGAGAGCTCTACTCTTTTTCCCTTGCAAGGTTTTGTCCCAATGGGTTTTCCTTGTAAGGTTTTTAATGAGGGAGACTCTTCAGAGTTCCAAGCTTAACTTAGGATCAACTAAAGTTAAGCTTGAGGGGGAGTGTTGAACTGAAGAGAAGAATGGAGCTTGAGTCCAATTAGGGCAAGCACTTGAAGATCTTAAGAAGAGTTATATGAAGCTTCAGAAGAGATGTGAAGCTAGTACAAAGATAAGATAGTGATCTAGAAGAGTAGTAATTAGAGTTGGGAGATCTTTGGAGGAGTTTGGGAGCTTAAGGGCGAGGCCGGTACGGACGGCCGTACGGATGGTACGGCCTGTACAGACATGATCGACTCAAGACTTATGGACTCGACCATTTGAAGCTATTTGAGGGCTGTGCAAATATAGGGCATTGGTGTATGGTTATGGCAAGTCCGTACAGCCAAGGAGAAGCTCTAATATGAATGTGCAAAGTCCGGGATGGTGAGAAGCATCAAATGGAATCAAGAAGTTGCTTTGGTGGCAAGAAGATTCAAACAAGAGTTGGCGCCAGTTTGTGGGAAGTATGGGATTGGTTGTAGTGGTCCACGACAGGCTGGCCACAGCTGGAAAGGAAGAGCAAGACAAGGTTGTGTATCTGGACAGTTAAATGGGCAGATACACAAGCTCTCCTCACCATACTTTCCCTCATCCAATCAGGCAAATACAAGCAGCTAGTAAAGCACCAAGAGTGATCTGAAGCGTCCAATTCAAACCAGAAGATCTCAACCCTTCTTATCTTATCTCTTAGCTAGGGTTTCCTAAGTATTACAAGTTGTAAAGCTAGTATATAAGCTTAAGGATGTCGATTTGTAATAACTAAGTGAGTAAGGGGGGAAACCCTTCTCCTTCATGTTCTATGAAAGTCTGTTCTTGATACTAAGTCTCTAATCTATTCTCTAAGTCTCTCAGTCTCTTTAATCTTGTTACCTAGTCTCTTTCATACTCTAAATCTCTCCCCATACTCCTAAGTCTCAAATCTGTTCACATAAACTCTCCTAAACACTTTCTCACACACACCTTGAGTGAATCCTTATAAAAATCTCATCAAGATGTCCCAGGATCAGAACTCTGGTCAAAGGGAACAACATGGAGACTCTCACCATGATCGTGAGGGGGGAAATGAGCCTGAAGTTCAAGAAAGTGGCCAAGAAGGAGCCGGCTTGAATGAGGAAGGGTTGGAGACAAGTTTAGGCCAAGATGGAGCCGGCTTGAACCAGGAACAAAGGGAGATAAGTTCAGGCTCTCACAATCAAGGTGAGCAGGAACAAAGAGAAGTAGAAGCATCAGTTGAGGATGTAGAAGAAGAAGAAGAACAACTGGATGTTCAAGAGCAAGCCGTGAGAGTTCAACAACCAGAATTGAGGAGAAGCACAAGAGTGAGGAAGGATCCTTCCTCTTGGGTAAACACGAGAGTGTACTATAATGCCCAAGCAGTGGAGCATTCTTCTCAAGCTGTGTGCTCCTTTGCTCAATATCCTAAAGCACATTGCGCATTTATGGTAAATCTGGATGAGGGTTATATCCCAAGAAGCTATGAAGAGGCAATACAAGACAAGGAGTGGAAGGAATCAGTTGGAGCTGAGGCAGGAGCTATGATCAAGAATGATACATGGTATGAGAGTGAGTTACCTAAAGGGAAGAAGGCTGTGACTAGTAGATGGATATTCACAGTCAAGTATAAGGCTGATGGTCAGGTTGAGAGGAAGAAGTCAAGACTGGTTGCAAGAGGCTTTACTCAAACATATGGAGAAGATTACATTGAGACCTTTGCACCAGTGGCTAAGCTACACACAATCCGGATTGTATTAAGCTTGGCTGTGAATCTTGGATGGGGCTTATGGCAAATGGATGTGAAGAATGCATTTCTACAAGGAGAGCTTGAGGATGAAGTGTATATGCATCCACCTCCGGGCTTGGAACACTTAGTAAAGAAAGGGAATGTGTTGAGACTGAAGAAAGCTATCTATGGGATGAAGCAATCACCAAGAGCTTGGTATAACAAGCTGAGCACTACTCTTAATGGCCGAGGCTTCAAGAAGTCTGAGCTAGATCACACTCTCTTCACTCTAAGTACTCCCTCAGGTATTATTGCACTTCTTGTGTATGTTGATGATATCATTATCACAGGGAGTGATAAGGAAGGTATCATAGCAACCAAGGAGTTCCTTAAATCCAAGTTTGAGATTAAAGACTTGGGAGAAATGAAATACTTTCTTGGAATTGAGATATGTAGATCCAAGGAGGGTTTGTTCATGTCCCAAAGAAAGTATACACTTGATCTTTTGAAAGGTGCAGGTGCTTATGGAGGCAAGACAGCAAGGATGCCTATGGAGGATGGCTACAAAGTCCCACGAGAGGGGGAGATTGAAGACAGCAAACCTTATCAGGATCCTAAACTCTATAGAAAACTAGTTGGCAAATTGATTTATCTTACCAAAACTAGGCCTGACATTTGTTTTGCTGTGAATCAGGTGAGTCAACACATGCAAGTGCCTAAGGAGCATCATTGGCGAATGGTGGAGAGGATCTTGATGTATCTCAATGGCTCAGCTGATCAAGGAGTATGGATGGGCTGCAATGGAAGCACAGAAGTTGTTGGATACTGTGATGCTGATTGGGCTGGTGATAGAGCTGACAGGAGATCAACAACCGGCTATTGCACATTCATTGGAGGCAACTTGGTGACTTGGAAGAGCAAGAAGCAAAAGGTGGTGTCTTGCTCAAGTGCAGAAGCTGAGTATAGAGCCATGCTGAAGCTTACAAACGAGCTAGTATGGATCAAGGGCATCTTGAAGCATTTGGGGATTGATCAAGCCACGCCAATGACCATGCATTGTGATAACCAAGCCGCGATCCACATAGCCTCCAACTCGGTGTTCCATGAAAGAACCAAGCACATTGAGGTTGATTGTCACAAGGTGAGGCAGATGATTGTCCTAGGAGTCATCTTGCCATGCTACACTAGGAGTGAACATCAGTTGGCTGATGTGTTCACTAAGGCAGCAAGACAGAAGACTATGGAGTCCATTCATATCAGATTGGGACTCATAGATCTTGGGAAGAGAAGGAGCTAATCCCCTAAGTCATGAGGTCTTTACTTTTTTTCCCTCATCAAGGTTTTGTCCCAATGGGTTTTCCTTGGTGAGGTTTTTAATGAGGAAGATCTCATGGCTGTCCAAGCTTAGGCTTTCACAAAGCCAAGCTTGAGGGGGAGTGTTGAGATGAGGAAGCCATTATGTGAAAGAAAAGAGGAGTTGGGCAAGTAATGTGCAAGGGAAGAACGGTACGGCCTAAGTACGGACGGTACGGATCACCTCGACCATGAGAGCTTGAATGACCTTTAAAGTCAGTTTGAAGGTTGTGCAAAGTTAGGGCATGGTGTGTACGGATAGGGCATGACCGTACATCTGAGGGAACGTGAAAGAGAAGGAAGATGGATGAGCAGTGCCTTCATTAGACACAGAAGGTTTGGAACGGATCAGACCGTTTATGGATAAGGTTGGGACGCACCTTATCCATCCAGCTCTTGGACAGGCTGTAAAGCCATAAGCATGTGTGCCCTCCTGTCCGTTCATTTCAAAAGGAGACACTCCATTCAGCCTTGACTTCACATGCTTAGACTAGTGCCATTTCCCTTTGCGCAAAAGCCCTAATGACTCTCCTATAAATGTTGTAACCTCATCCATAATAAAGATTAGACAGTTCAGATTTTTCTTAGCCTCCATGGCTTTTCTCTTAGTCTCTTGATCTCAGATTCTACTCTAAATCATCTCTAATACTTCTCTAATCTCTCCTAAACTCTCAGATTACTCTTTATACTCTAAAACTTATAGTGTAGATGCAGCCGAAGTAGAGGGAAGAAGAAAGCGACTCAATGAGCTTCTAATAAGAAGTACTTGGAGAGTAAGCTGAGGTATCTCCTCAGTGCAATGGTGGTTAAGTGGGGAAGTAAGCATCAAGTCTGAAGAAGATGGAGGTGTTCCCACAAGGTTGTTCATGAAGCTTAGTAAGCGCTCACCTTCAAGCTTGGACCTTTCCTATACTTGGTCTCAAGCTTGAGAGGGAGTGTTAGTGAGCTTGTGTGATGAAAGGAGAAGCTGTTAAGATTAGCAAGTGAGGACTCAAGTGGCGAAATGAAGAGACCACTCCTCACCATCTTAAACAAGGGAGTAAACCTAGTCTCATCTATTTTAATATAGAGTTTATAGCTTCTAGTAGAATGTCTAGGCTAATTGCACTGGAAATATTTTGCTGCTGCATTGTCTTATTGATATTAAGTAATGTCTAGAGTCATAAAATCTCATGTTCTGTTCATTGCATTGTCTTGTGTATTGCCATAGCTTGAAATCATCATGAATGTGTTGTAGAATTGAGTAGAATGTCTCTGCTGCTTGCATCATGATTGATAAGCTGTTTTGCATACATAAGCATGTCTCATACTGTCTAAGTTCAATCCTATTGTTGTCTGATGCTATTGCCTATGTTTAATCCATCATTGATTGTCTTGCATCAATTAGAAACTGTCTAAGTTGCTTGCATCATTAGTATTGATTGGAACTGTTGTGCATAGCTTTAATATTTCTCTCGGATTGAACCTGATGCATTCATATAGCTAATGCTTTAAGATTGTTGCATTAATGTAGTTAATGCTTTAAGATTGTGCATTCATGTATTGATGCATTTAAAAATGAGCCTAAATTGTCAATGTATTGTTTAAAGCTTGCATTGTCATTTTAGAGATTTAAAACTGATTGTTCTTGCCTTGATTGATTGGCTTGTTTTAAGGTTTATATATTGTTGTGGCATTGGTGATCAAACAGGATGGATGATCTTAGTTTGATCCCAATGGGATGATCTGATCTTGCATTGAGTTGTGGTGGTGTTAGGTACACAAGGAATGTGATACATGTAACTCGCCAACAACCAAGAATGTAAAGACAAAGGTCTTGTGCCATTGCATATCATCACCAGGACATGTTAGTCCATAATCTACAGGAAGTGTAGTGTGATTGAGTATGCAATGAGAGATGACCATTGCATAATACCATTGGACATATCTAGTCCTTAGTCTACAGGAAGTGTAGCATGGGTCATTATGCAATGAGAGGTGCGTCTTGTGAGACTCTCTATGGTGATTCAAACACCCTAGTTCCTGGTTAAGGAAGAGAGTAAACTCACAAGAAGAAAGCTATAATGAAAGATGATAGTTATTAGACCATGGAGATGCATAGGATCATCACAAGCTTAGCTCCTTCTAGTCTCGGTTCTAAGCTTGAGGGGGAGTCTTAATGCATATGATCCATGGTCAGTAACAAGTCTTTGCAAAGGCTTCTACAAAGGATCATCAACCGGGCCAAGTCAGTGGCGTGTCTAGGCAAGAGGCTGTTCAGAGCAGCCTTGGCAAGTGAGGAAGAAGGCTCTCCATCAATGCGGCTTCAATGAGAGGTGATTGAGGAGAAGCTGATCAATCCATTCTGCTTTCCCAAGAAGTTGATGATGCCATGAAGATGGTGCATTGAGAGAGTTAGGAAACTCGCAAAAACACAAGGGAAGTTCCCTTAGACTTTTAAAACTCTTTTTAATCTTTTTCATTCATCTTATTCATTGCTTGTACTTGAAAAGATACTTAAAATGATTATGATTGAATTGTGAGATTGTGTGCATCAAGTGTGATGCAGGATATTCATTTTCTTGGTTTTGATAGGTACTGATGCACCTTTGGGATAATGCATCAGGTACCATTGCTTGAGCCTCACTAAAGGTGTTCCTGGTCATTTCCTAGCTTCTCTAAGGTGGCTGTGAAGTCTGTTGAGAGGGGGAGATCCAAACCAGGTCTATGAGGAGGGCAAGCCGTGTGTGAAGTGTTGATCAGGCTCACTGGTGTTTTGAAGATGATCTTGTCGTGTCCTAGCTTCTCTAAGATGGCTGTGAAGTCAGTTGAGAGGGGGAGTATCAAACCGGCTACATGAAGAGGCCAAGAAGTGTTTGAAGTGTGCACAAGCTTTGAAGAGTTGCTAATACACTCCTAGGATGCTTCTCTGGTTGGAATGGGATAGATCCTTGCAAACAGCGAATCAAAGACTCAATCTGCTTCAAGGTTTGTGGAATGAATGGTGACACAAAGAGATGTGAGAGGTCTCCTTGATACTCCTAAGTGAATCCCTTGGATATGACACACCAAGACAATCACTCTTGTGGTTTTGTTAGATATGACACACTAACAAAGACTCAAGTACACTCAGATCTACAAGAAGACTTGCAGCCGTCAGAGAGAGACAAGAGTCTGAAAATAAAAGATTGGATAGTTCTATTAGGGTTTTCAGACACATATTTATAGAGAAGGCAAGGAACAGGCTCCTTGGTCTCTAAATGGGCCTTAAAAATAAACCTTATAAAACCTTATAAAACCTTATAAAACCTTATAAGGGTTCTCAAGTCTGGCAGCTTAATTCTCAAGTCTAGCAGCCTAATTCTCAAGTCTAGCAGCCTAATTCTGCTTCATGTTAACAAAGATAAATAATTAAAATAAAGTCTTGAACTGAGATCATCAAATGAGTGATAGGAAAGCAACATATGGCCTCATTAAAAACCTATCTTTGGAAAACCCAGTGGAACAAAACCAAAGATAGGGAAAAAGAGCACACATATGTTACTTGCTCATTTGATGTCTATCTTGGAGCTGAGATGGCTTGAATTGTGGCAAGTGTGTCTTGGTTGATCAAGCTTCTTCCAAGACTCTCTTCTTGCTTCAGTGATGTCTTAAGTAATCCTCCAATGGCTTCTTTGAGTTGCTTGCTTCTGGCTCGAGTCATAGGACCTTCAGATATGGCTAGAGCTCCTCCATCAGCAGGATCATCCATGCTCTCATTATCTTCTTTGTTTGGCTGGTCCATGATCATATCATCCCCTCCCTCTTGAAAAGGATTTGTCCTCAAATCTAGCTCATCTGCAACAAAAGGAGCCAAGTCAGTAACATTAACGTTGATAATCAGATTACACTTACCTTGCAAGCCTCTTTGATAGGCATTGTTGCTGACTGGATTTGTTTGGTAGAAGGAACTGATACGTTGGGCTCTCCATACTCCTGATGCATTCCCCAAACCCGATTCACACACACTGAAACAAAACAAGTTAGCACATGCGAAGTTGTCATAAAGTAAGAGTCTTATCCCAAATTTGTTTCTGCTCGGTTTTGGATTGTAGGCTGCATCTGGAGGTGCTTCTTTGATGATGATAAAGCCAGGGACGTCTTGGTGGTTATCCTGGTCTAGATCAGGTGGTTTGAATCTCTTATCTTCCTCATTTTTGTAGTTTCTTCTTATATGCTTCCAAGCTCTCTTAAAATCTGCACATGGCTCTTTTGACAAAAACAAGTGCATCATATCTGTATAATCAGTGATAAAAGAATTCTTGAAAACATGATCACTTACATTAACATACTCACCTGGTCGCCATAGATAGAATTGAGATGTTCTAAACTCAGAAAATTTCAAACAAAGCAAACACAGGATCACCCGACTTCTAAAACTCATAACTATTTCACCTGAGAAGCTTTGGACATGATTCCAATTCGACGTGAGACCCAGATGAGTTAAGTTTCTATTGCAGTCGAGTTTGTTGCTTAATTCCTTTTGGTTGTTGAGATATGATCCTCTGACTGCTCCTATGTTAAAGCTGCCGGCTAGACAGTTTGATTGTTGCGTCTCCAACTTAGCCAATGACTCATAATTGACACTCTGATCATTATGGCCCCTCTTTTCGAAAAGTGTAGACCTCAAAACAATTTTACCTGTTCCAACAGCAAGCAAATCAGGTTTCATATTTTTCTTTGAGTTTAGATAGTTACCTCGGGTTGGTTTATTTGGAGATTGATGTAGACTGAGTCCATCTGGTGGTTTCTCCTTGATTTGAGAAAAAAACATGAGTTCTCCTCCTGCTCCAGTAATCACTTTACCATTTACTCTAGTGAAATCTCCATCTCCACTCATGGTTTGACAATCTCTGAAATGGTATTGAAGCTTTTGCAAATCTGGTGGCTTCCACACCTTGACATGATCAAGAAGCAAGACATTTTGATCAGCTTCCAAATCTTTATTACCCAAGCTGGTTCTAGCACGAGCAGAGCACTCTCCAGGGATGATAATGTTGAAGAGTTAAGTATAAAGATGTGAAGCACAAAGGGGGTTAAGACTGAAGGGAGTATGTTAAGCATTGGTGTGATGGGAGAGGTTCACAATGGCCTGACCGTACAAGGCCGTACAAGGCCGTACGGTCCGTACACATTCAGATAAGTGAAACCTCGACCACACGGTCACAAGAAGTTACCCGAGTAACTCATGTGGAAAGGAGAGGCTTTGGCTGATGGATCAGACCGTTGGAGGATAAGAAGAGGCGCGGCTTGACAGGCTGGCACAGCTGGAAAGGCAAGAGCATCTTGGTCCAAGATGCCAGATACTCCAAGCATGTGGAGAAGCTGATTGGCCGGTCTAAAGAAAGCTTATCCTCTCCTTGTTGACTTCACATGCTTAGCTTAGCTCTTTGATTTCGAAAACCCTTATGATCTCACACTATATATTGTAACTCTTGTCATTAATAATAAATCATACAGTTCTGAGTTTATCTCTCTAAGTTCATACTCTCTTAATCATGATTCTAGTCTAATCTCTTCATAATCTCTCATTCTGTTCCTTAATCTTCTCTAAATCATTTCATTCTCTTAATCTTTCATGGTATCAGAGCCAGGTTGCCCATTTCCTGGTTTCTAAATCTCAGTAATCTTCAGCTTCATTTCATTTACGGTTGTTCTTAAGCATTTGGAATGGAAGAAAGCAAGAGCAAGGCTCTCTCGGTTGCGGTTACGTTGAAGGGTGGTACTAACTACCTGTTGTGGTCTCGCTTGGTGAAAGCGGCAGTTGGGAGCAAGGGTTTATGGAGCCATATCTCAGATGGAGCTCCGAAACCAGTTGCTAAAGAAGGAGAAGGCGGTCAAGAGCTGATGGTGGTAGATCAAGAGAAGTGGGATCAAGATGACTTGAAGGTGCTTACTGTACTACATGGGTCACTTGAAGCTTCAATCCTGGAAGCCTACAGCTACTGTGAGACGCCAAAGGACCTGTGGGATACGCTCCAAAAGGTCTACGGTAACATCTCTAATCTGAGCCGTGTGTTTGAGTTGAAGAGATCAATCAACACACTTGTGCAAGAAGAGGTGGAGTTTACTAAACACTTGGGAAAGTTCAGAGCCTTATGGTCTGAGCTAGAGATGCTGAGGCCTAACACCACTGATCAAGATGTTCTCATGGAGAGAAGAGAGCAGGATCAAGTGTTTGGGTTGTTGCTCACCTTGAATCCGGTCTACAATGACCTCATCAAGCACATCTTGAGATCACCAAAGCTCCCTTCCCTTGAAGATGTATGTGCGCAGATACAAAGAGAGGAGGGATCAGTTGGGTTGTTTGGAGGAAAGGGGGAGCTTACACTCGCAAATCAAGCTGATGCTATCCAAGCAAACAAAGCGGCTTACAAGACTGAGGAAGGGAAGTTTGGAGGGAAGTGTGATCATTGCAAGAAGCAGGGCCATAAGAGGAGCCAATGCTGGATTCTACACCCTCACCTCAAGCCTACCAAGTTCATGAGGGATAGAGAGGCAAGGGCGCATCTGTCTGATGGAGCTAGTGAAGCTGGAACATCCGGAGCTGGACAGGCCATGCGAGAAGGTGAAGGGAAGGCCTTAACCACTCAGCACACTCCGGGGAAGAGCACTGATGGTGAGATGATAAGGAGATCAGACATTGATGCCCTTATCAAAGCTCTCAAGGAGAATGGTAACTGTATGAACACTCCTCTAGGATACTCTCTTGCTGCATCATACATAGATAGAACTCATGGTTATCTAAGTCATAACAGTGAGATAAATGATGCATCTAGATTTCTAAACAGCTTGAATGATTTGCCTAGAACACTTGCTGCTAAAAATGTGATAAAACCTTTGATTGTAGATTCAGGTGCATCTCATCACATGATTAGTGACACTAGTCTCATTAAGGATATAGAACCTGCTTGTGGAAATGTGATGATTGCAAATGGTGATAGAATTGCAATTAAAGGGATAGGAAATCTAAATCTGTTTGATAAGGAGTCTAAAGCTTTCTATATGCCTGAATTCACATCAAATTTATTATCTGTTAAAAGATGTACTACTGATCTACATTGTAATGTTATCTTTAGTCCTAATGATGTGAAGTTTCAGGATATTGACACAAGAAAGATGATTGGCAAGGGAGTTACCAAAGGAGAGCTTTATATGCTAGAAGACATAGCTCCCATTTCCAATTCAAGTTTCTCGTTTAGTTCTATCTCTAGTTTGAATAATGATGCATTATGGCATGCTAGATTAGGTCATCCACATGTTAGGGCTTTAAGCTTAATGTTACCAGGTGTCATGTTTAAAAATAATGAATGTGAAGCATGTATCTTGGGCAAACATTGTAAGACAGTCTTTAAAAACTCAACTACTATATATGAGAAATGCTTTGATCTTGTGCATTCTGATGTTTGGACTGCTCCTTGCTTGTCTAGGGAAAATTATAAGTACTTTGTAACATTCATTGATGAAAAATCCAAATACACCTGGATAACACTCATTAAAACTAAGGATAGAGTTCTTGAAGCATTTAAAAACTTTCAAGCTTATGTATCTAACCATTATAATGCCAAGCTTAAGATTTTCAGATCAGATAATGGTGGGGAATATACAAGCAATGCCTTCAAGCAACATCTAGCCTTACACGGAATCCTTCATCAAACTAGCTGTCCTTACACTCCACAACAAAATGGTGTGGCTGAGAGAAAGAACAGACATCTAATGGAGGTTGCAAGATCAATGATGTTTCAAACCAATGTCCCAAAGAGATTTTGGAGTGATGCTGTGATCTCAGCCTGCTACTTGATCAACCGAATTCCTACAAGAGTCTTGGAAGATCAATCACCGTTTGAAGTACTGAATAAGGTCAAGCCATCTCTAAGCCATTTGAGAGTGTTCGGAAGCCTATGTTATGTGCTGATTCCAGGAGACATGAGGAACAAGTTGGAGCCTAAGAGTACCAAAGCCATGTTTGTGGGATACTCAACAACACAAAGAGGATACAAATGCTTTGATCCGCAAACAAGAAGACTTCTAGTTTCAAGGGACGTAAAGTTCATAGAAACTAAAGGTTACTATGAAGAAAGGAGCTGGGAAGATCTGGAAGATCTGGAAGATCTAGCTCAACCATCTGATAAGGCCGCGAGTCTTAGGATGATCTTGGATGGTCTTGGGATCAATACAACCCAGGATCCAAAAGGGCGAGAAGCACCAGTTCAAAATGAAGCTGAAGACACATCCCATGCTGATCATGAAGGGGGAAACAAGTCTGATACAGCTCATGAGAATGAAGGGAGCTCAAGTCCTGATCAACAAGTGATGCACAATGAAGATGCAACTGAAGAAAGAAGAGATCAGATGGAGATACAACCTGAAGAAAGGGAAGAGGTACTGAATGAAACGGCTATAGAACCTGAGGTGGTCAGTGAGCCACTTATGGAGACAGTGCCATTAAGAAGAAGTACGAGAGTAAGGAAGGATCCATCTAACTGGACCAATACCAGAGTCTATTACAATGCTCAAGCCGTTGCACATCCTAGTCAAGCTGTCTGTTCATTTGCCGAGTTCCCAAACGAGCATTGTGCCTTTATGACAAGTTTGGATACAAGCTACATACCAAGGACATATGAGGAGGCAATGAAAGACAAAGAGTGGAGAAACTCAGTTGCGGATGAGGCTGATGCTATGGTTAAGAATGGAACCTGGTATGAGAGTGAGCTGCCTCAAGGGAAGAAGGCAGTATCATGTAAATGGATATTTACAATCAAGTATAGACCAGATGGGACGGTTGATAGGAAGAAGACCAGGCTTGTGGCTAGAGGGTTTACACAGACATATGGAGAGGACTACATAGACACATTTGCTCCAGTAGCTAAGCTTCACACCATCCGAATCATCTTATCAATTGCTACTAACCTTGAATGGGGATTGTGGCAAATGGATGTGAAGAATGCATTTCTACAAGGGGAACTTGAAGATGAGGTGTATATGCAGCCTCCTCCGGGTCTTGAGAGTCTTGTGAAGCCAGGAAATGTCCTAAGATTGAAGAAGGCTATCTATGGATTGAAGTAATCACCTAGAGCCTGGTATCACAAGCTGAGTACTACACTGAATGGAAAAGGCTTCAGGAAGTCTGAACTGGACCATACCTTGTTCACTCTAAACACAACCTCAGGTATCATCTGTCTATTGGTCTATGTTGATGACATTATCATTACTGGGAGTGATAAGGTTGGAATACAAGAAACCAAAGACTATCTCAAGTCTGTGTTTGAGATTAAAGATCTTGGAGAGATGAAATACTTTCTTGGGATTGAGATTTGTAGATCCAAGGAAGGATTATTCATGTCCCAAAGAAAATATACACTTGATCTTTTGAAAGATGCAGGTAAACTTGGAGGACAAACCGCGAAAATGCCAATGGAGGATGGGTACAAAGTACCAAGAGAGGGGGAGCTTGAAGACAGCAAGCTGTTCCATGACCCTAAGCTTTATAGGAAGCTAGTGGGTAAGCTAATCTACCTAACAATCACACGACCTGATATCTGCTTTGCTGTGAATCAGGTGAGTCAACACATGCAAGCTCCAAAGGATCACCATTGGAGAATGGTAGATAGAGTGCTCTAACCTACCTCAACGGATCACCAGGCCAAGGAGTCTGGATGGGATGCAATGGGAGTACAGAAGTTGTTGGCTACTGTGATGCAGATTGTGCTGGAGATAGAGCAGACAGAAGATCTACAACCGGCTACTGCACCTTCATTGGAGGGAACCTTGTGACTTGGAAGAGCAAGAAGCAGAAGGTGGTCTCATGTTCTAGTGCGGAGGCAGAGTATAGAGCAATGCTGAAGCTCACTAATGAGTTGGTATGGATCAAGGGGATCTTGAAGCACATTGAGATTGAGCAAGTGGCGCCAATGACAATGCATTGTGATAACCAAGCCGCAATCCACATTGCCTCCAACTCAGTCTTCCATGAGAGAACCAAGCACATTGAAGTGGATTGTCACAAGGTGAGGCAGATGATAGTCTTGGGAGTGATTCTGCCATGCTATACAAGGAGTGAGAATCAACTGGCTGATGTGTTCACAAAAGCGGCAAGGATGAAGACAATGGAGTCCATCTACATCAGGTTGGGACTCATTGATCTTTCACCTAGGAGCTGAGCCCCTTACTATGAGGTCTTTACTCTTTTTCCCTCATCAAAGTTTTGTCCCAATGGGTTTTCTTTGGTGAGGTTTTTAATGAGGAAGATCTCATAGTGTCCAAGCTTAGACTTCACAAAGCTAAGCTTGAGGGGGAGTGTTGAAGAGTTAAGTATAAAGATGTGAAGCACAAAGGGGGTTAAGACTGAAGGGAGTATGTTAAGCATTGGTGTGATGGGAGAGGTTCACAATGGCCTGACCGTACAAGGCCGTACAAGGCCGTACGGTCCGTACACATTCAGATAAGTGAAACCTCGACCACACGGTCACAAGAAGTTACCCGAGTAACTCATGTGGAAAGGAGAGGCTTTGGCTGATGGATCAGACCGTTGGAGGATAAGAAGAGGCGCGGCTTGACAGGCTGGCACAGCTGGAAAGGCAAGAGCATCTTGGTCCAAGATGCCAGATACTCCAAGCATGTGGAGAAGCTGATTGGCCGGTCTAAAGAAAGCTTATCCTCTCCTTGTTGACTTCACATGCTTAGCTTAGCTCTTTGATTTCGAAAACCCTTATGATCTCACACTATATATTGTAACTCTTGTCATTAATAATAAATCATACAGTTCTGAGTTTATCTCTCTAAGTTCATACTCTCTTAATCATGATTCTAGTCTAATCTCTTCATAATCTCTCATTCTGTTCCTTAATCTTCTCTAAATCATTTCATTCTCTTAATCTTTCAGATAAGTATGCTGTCATATGCTCCAGGTTTCCACAAGTAGATCTGTAATCTTCCAGCCCAATTGCGTTGTCTGGTTTGTTGGATCCAGGAAAGAGTGGGTAACATTCTCCAATTGGTTTCGTAGTGAAACTCTTGCTGAGCTGAGACGTGCATCCCTTTAACTTCAGATGGTAAAAGATCACCAAAAACAATTGTTGTTGCTGCCGATTTCTTCTCAATCACTATGGGATTGTTCCTGTGATTCCACAGATCTCCTCCAGGCTCAAATACAACATGTTCCATGCCCAGTTCGTGTCTTGAAAGCTCTACTGCTCTGGTCTTGTTCCAGACAAAGAGATGGATCAGAAAAGTATCCAAGAATGTCTTTTGGAGATCACACGGATCAAAGACAATCAGTTGTCCCTTTTTGCAAGCTGTCTGTGGTTCCCTGGGTGTCTCTTCTGGTACTATGGCTTGTTTGAAAGGAACCATGACGTTCTGAACAGGCTGCTCATCTTTCTGAATGGCAACTGATGATTCTTTGGCTTGATCTCCTTGAATAGAGGTAGTTGATACCGGCTCTGCTGAATTAAGTTCTGAGACTGAAGTGATTAACTCCTGGTTCTGTTCTTCTAAGGATGGACGTGTAGTATGGGTATCCCTGAATTGTTTCTCCACATCCATAATCACCTGAGACAGCTTCTTTATGTCCTCCTCACTAAACCAGCTCGTTGTCTTGCTAGGTAAACCAATAACACTTGTTGAACTTGATCTCATTCTGCCTTGTTGTTCCTGGACTGAGTTTGAAGAGCATGGCTTTGTTTCAGACTGTTTTTGAAGCACTTCCTTGTGGTACTGTCTTGGAACATACTTATGACGCATCAAAGCCCTCAATTTGAGCCAGGTTGCAACAGGTTCTTTTCCATAGTGTCTCCTAGATGACACCAATTGATTCCACCAGCTTGAAGCATAACCATAAAACTCAGCAGTAGCCATTTGAACCTTCTTTCTTTCAGCAGAGTGTTGACAGTTAAAAATCAACTCCATCTTCTCTTCCCACTCCACGTATGCAGCAGGGTCATCATCACCATAGAAAGGAGGGATTTTTAGCTTTTGATCAGCCAATTTATCTTTGTGATTGCTTCGGCCTTCATGCCCACGTCTTTGTCTCATCTCACTGCTTCTAGACTCAAAACTCTGACCAGTAGCTTGTTGGAGTTCCTGTCTCAACTCATGCCGGAATTTATCAAGGCTGGCTTTCATCTTCTCCTGCATCTGAGCACTCATAGCCTTAAGTAAAAGCTTTTCATCCTTAGTGAGTTCTCCTTTTTGATCTCCTGCCATGGTACCTGAGACAAGAGAAAGACTAAGCCAGTAAGTAGTTCGAAATCAAAATTAAATAAGGAAAACAAACAAGAGATGAAACAGATTCAGCACAGATCTAGAATAAAAATTCTCAGATTTATCACATTCAAAGCACAGAACAACAGATCTATCAAAATTGAACTCAGATTGAAAATAACAAGCTCTAAATCAGACAATAATCAGATACTCAACCTGAGATTAGATCTAGAACAGTTTGACCAAAAACTCAAACAGATCAAGAAAACTCAACCTATTCAAGCCCAAATCGAATCAGATTCAAATCTAGACAGAGAATTTCGACCACAAACCCAAACAGAACAGATCTAAACAGATTAGAACAATTTCATTTTTTTTTTTTTTCAGATCTAGGGTTCATAAGAAAATTTCGAAATTGGAAATAGAAGTAGAGAGTTTAGAAACTTCCTTCCAGAGATTTGCTCTGATACCACATAATACACTCCTAGGATGCTTCTCTGGTTGGAATGGGATAGATCCTTGCAAACAGAGAATCAAAGACTCAATCTGCTTCAAGGTTTGTGGAATGAATGGTGACACAAAGAGATGTGAGAGGTCTCCTTGATACTCCTAAGTGAATCCCTTGGATATGACACACCAAGACAATCACTCTTGTGGTTTTGTTAGATATGACACACTAACAAAGACTCAAGACACTCAGATCTACAAGAAGACTTGCAGCCGTCAGAGAGAGACAAGAGTCTGAAAATAAAAGATTGGATAGTTCTATTAGGGTTTTCAGACACATATTTATAGAGAAGGCAAGGAACAGGCTCCTTGGTCTCTAAATGGGCCTTAAAAATAACCTTATAAAACCTTATAAAAACCTTATAAAACCTTATAAGGGTTCTCAAGTCTGGCAGCTTAATTCTCAAGTCTAGCAGCCTAATTCTCAAGTCTAGCAGCCTAATTCTGCTTCATGTTAACAAAGATAAATAATTAAAATAAAGTCTTGAACTGAGATCATCAAATGAGTGATAGGAAAGCAACATATGGCCTCATTAAAAACCTATCTTTGGAAAACCCAGTGGAACAAAACCAAAGATAGGGAAAAAGAGCACACATATGTTACTTGCTCATTTGATGTCTATCTTGGAGCTGAGATGGCTTGAATTGTGGCAAGTGTGTCTTGGTTGATCAAGCTTCTTCCAAGACTCTCTTCTTGCTTCAGTGATGTCTTAAGTAATCCTCCAATGGCTTCTTTGAGTTGCTTGCTTCTGGCTCGAGTCATAGGACCTTCAGATATGGCTAGAGCTCCTCCATCAGCTGGATCATCCATGCTCTCATTATCTTCTTTGTTTGGCTGGTCCATGATCATATCATCCCCTCCCTCTTGAAAAGGATTTGTCCTCAAATCTAGCTCATCTGCAACAAAAGGAGCCAAGTCAGTAACATTAACGTTGATAATCAGATTACACTTACCTTGCAAGCCTCTTTGATAGGCATTGTTGCTGACTGGATTTGTTTGGTAGAAGGAACTGATACGTTGGGCTCTCCATACTCCTGATGCATTCCCCAAACCCGATTCACACACACTGAAACAAAACAAGTTAGCACATGCGAAGTTGTCATAAAGTAAGAGTCTTATCCCAAATTTGTTTCTGCTCGGTTTTGGATTGTAGGCTGCATCTGGAGGTGCTTCTTTGATGATGATAAAGCCAGGGACGTCTTGGTGGTTATCCTGGTCTAGATCAGGTGGTTTGAATCTCTTATCTTCCTCATTTTTGTAGTTTCTTCTTATATGCTTCCAAGCTCTCTTAAAATCTGCACATGGCTCTTTTGACAAAAACAAGTGCATCATATCTGTATAATCAGTGATAAAAGAATTCTTGAAAACATGATCACTTACATTAACATACTCACCTGGTCGCCATAGATAGAATTGAGATGTTCTAAACTCAGAAAATTTCAAACAAAGCAAACACAGGATCACCCGACTTCTAAAACTCATAACTATTTCACCTGAGAAGCTTTGGACATGATTCCAATTCGACGTGAGACCCAGATGAGTTAAGTTTCTATTGCAGTCGAGTTTGTTGCTTAATTCCTTTTGGTTGTTGAGATATGATCCTCTGACTGCTCCTATGTTAAAGCTGGCGGCTAGACAGTTTGATTGTTGCGTCTCCAACTTAGCCAATGACTCATAATTGACACTCTGATCATTATGGCCCCTCTTTTCGAAAAGTGTAGACCTCAAAACAATTTTACCTGTTCCAACAGCAAGCAAATCAGGTTTCATATTTTTCTTTGAGTTTAGATAGTTACCTCGGGTTGGTTTATTTGGAGATTGATGTAGACTGAGTCCATCTGGTGGTTTCTCCTTGATTTGAGAAAAAAACATGAGTTCTCCTCCTGCTCCAGTAATCACTTTACCATTTACTCTAGTGAAATCTCCATCTCCACTCATGGTTTGACAATCTCTGAAATGGTATTGAAGCTTTTGCAAATCTGGTGGCTTCCACACCTTGACATGATCAAGAAGCAAGACATTTTGATCAGCTTCCAAATCTTTATTACCCAAGCTGGTTTCTAGCACGAGCAGAGCACTCTCCAGGGATGATAAGTATGCTGTCATATGCTCCAGGTTTCCACAAGTAGATCTGTAACCTTCCAGCCCAATTGCGTTGTCTGGTTTGTTGGATCCAGGAAAGAGTGGGTAACATTCTCCAATTGGTTTCGTAGTGAAACTCTTGCTGAGCTGAGACGTGCATCCCTTTTGTTGAGATGAGTTGAGGCATTTGAGGTAAAGACACAAAGGAGTTGAGAACATAAAGAGAGAGCAAGGAGTTAAGAGGAGGAATGAGCTGATAAGGATGGTACGGACGGATAGGCCGTACCATTGGCCGTACAAAGGTAAAAGCGGCCAAGTAACTCTCCGGGTAACTTACATGGACCGACTTGAAGTTACACTTGACCAAAGCCTTATCCGAACGTTGGAGAGGATAAGGGAGGCGCGGCTTGACAGCTAGGACAGGCTGGCAAGAGCTGGAAAGGAAGAGCATCTAGTCTTTGATCAAGAAGATGCTTCAAACGTGTGGAGACTATCATTGGCCGATTCAAACTAAAGCACCAGCTCATCTTTGACTCTACATGCTTTCTTATCCTTATGATTTCGAAACCCTAATGTGTATGGACCTATATAAGTTGTGAGCTCATCATTAATAAAATCAGACAGTTCTAATCACTAAATCTCTCTACACATTTCACAATGATTCTCCATTAGTCTCATAATCTCCCATTCTACCTTAATCTATCTCATATTCTCTTCTAAACTCAGATTATACTTTACATTTATCAAACTTATATGGTATCAGAGCCAGGTTCATTTCAATCTGAGTTCCGTGGTGTTTCTCTTAAAGATTCAACCTTGAAGCTTTAAGAGATCAAGTGAGTGTGTTTGGAGTGTTCTTGAGAGATTCGACATCACAAGGGTTTCAGCTACTTTTTGGGAGATCTTTTCTAGTTCTTTGGAGGTTCTTTGAAGATACAAGACAAGATACACCGTGGTGAAGCTGGTGTTGCGAGTCTGAGGTCCAAGATCAAGTCTTTTACAAGCTATTGAAGTGAAGCTGTTGAAGATGGAAAGCGGGATGAAGATGAAGGTTGCGGTGACTTTCAAGGGAAGTAACTACCTAGTATGGTCTAGGATGGTGAAGACTGCTGTGGGGAGCAAGGTTTTATGGAAGCACATCACATCCGGTGAGGCTCCTAAACTGATTACCCAAGGAGGAGACAAGGAGAGTGTCTCGGAGAGTGAAGCTGAGAAGTGGCAGCAAGAAGACATGATGGTGATGTCAGTTCTTCATGCCTCATTGGAGCCAGCTATACTGGATGCTTATAGCTACTGTGAGACAGCCAAGGAGCTGTGGGACACACTGAAGAAGGTGTATGGAAACACCTCCAATCTGAGCCGTGTGTTTGAAGTAAAAAAGGCAATCAATGGGTTGTCTCAAGAAGACATGGAGTTCACCAAGCATTTGGGAAGGTTCCGGTCACTGTGGTCTGAGTTGGAGATGCTAAGGCCTAGTACACTTGATCCGGAGCTCCTAAACGAGAGGCGTGAGCAGGACAAGGTCTTTGGACTCTTACTCACGCTGAATCCAAGCTACACTGGTCTAATCCAGCACATGTTGAGGTCCGAGAAGCTCCCTGATCTAGAGGAGGCGTGCGCTCAGATACAAAAGGAGCAAGGCTCCATTGGCTTGTTTGGAGGCAAGGGAGAGCTGTCTCTTGCAAATGCTGTGCGATCTGATCATGAAGAGACTCCACAAGCCAACAAAGCAGCTCACGGCAAGTATGAGGATAGAAAGTTCAATGGCAATTGTGATCATTGCAAGAAGTATGGACACAAGAAGAGCCAATGCTGGATACTCCATCCTCATTTGAAGCCGGCGAAGTTCATGAAGGAAAGGGAGGCAAGGGCGCATGTATCTGATGGAGCAGGACCATCTAACCGTGGAGCTGAAGGAGAGGGGCGTGAGGGTGATGGCAAGGCAATGGTGACATACTCAGCAACTCCTAACATCCGCAGCAATGATCATGACTTCATAAGGAGATCCGAGATGGATGCACTCATCAAAATGCTCAAGGAGAATGGTAACATTCATGGGTACTCTTTTGGTGCATCAATGATAGCTAGGACTATAGATACGTCTCCATGTGGCATTGACATTGCTAGGATGAATAGCATTAAGAGTAGTGAAAATGCTAGAGCTGAGTACACCTTTGCTAGAAATGCTAGAATGAATCATGAGCTTAAAGCATTCAGATCACCGTTGAACCTATGTCATACTGCTAGCAACATAACTAAGCCACTAATTGTTGATTCTGGTGCATCTCATCACATGATTAGTGATACAAACCTCATTAAGGATATAGAACCAACTAATGGACATGTTATGATTGCAAATGGAGATAAAATACCTATTAAAGGAATAGGGAACTTGAAACTGTTTGATAAAAACTCTAGAGCTTTCTATATGCCTGATTTCACATCTAACTTGTTATCTGTCAAGAAATGCACAACTGATTTGAATTGCAATGTTATATTCAGTCCTAATGATGTGAAGTTTCAGGATATTGAGAGCAGCCAAATGATTGGAAAAGGAATCACTAAAGGAGAGTTGTATTTGCTTGAAGAACTTGATCCTGTTTCCAATTACAACTGCTCATTTACTTCTGCTTCTAGTTTAAATAAAAATGCTTTGTGGCATGCTAGATTAGGACATCCTCATGGTAGGGCTTTGAACTTGATGTTACCAGGTGTTTCATTTGAAAATAAGGATTGTGAAGCTTGCATTTTGGGCAAGCATTGTAAAACTGTTTTTGCAAACTCTACTAGTGTTTATGATAAGTGCTTTGATCTTATACATTCTGATGTTTGGACTGCACCTTGCATATCTAGAGATAATCATAAATACTTTGTCACATTCATTGATGAAAAATCCAAATACACCTGGTTAACTTTAATCCCATCAAAAGATAGAGTGATAGATGCATTTAAGAACTTTCAAGCTTATGTGACTAACCATTATCATGCCAAGATTAAAATTTTTAGATCAGATAATGGAGGAGAGTACACAAGCTATGCGTTCAAGAGCCATCTGAACCATCATGGGATCCTACATCAAACAAGCTGTCCTTATACTCCACAACAGAATGGGGTAGCTGAGAGGAAGAACAGGCACTTGATGGAGGTTGCTAGATCATTGATGTTTCAAGCCAATGTCCCAAAGAGATTTTGGAGTGATGCAGTTGCAACTGCATGCTATTTGATCAACCGGATTCCCACCAAGGTGTTAAAGGATCAAGCACCATTTGAGGTTCTCAACAAGCACAAGCCATCAGTCGAGTACTTGAGAGTATTTGGGTGTTTATGCTATGTGCTGGTACCAGGGGAGTTGAGAAACAAGTTAGAAGCAAGAAGCAGGAAGGCAATGTTCATTGGCTACTCAACAACTCAGAAAGGATACAAGTGTTATGATCCAGAAACTAGAAGAGTACTTGTATCTAGAGATGTGAAGTTCATTGAAGAAAGAGGGTACTATGAGGAGAAGAACCAAGAAGAATTGAAGGATCTCACATCAGATAAAGCTGGAGTCTTAAGGACTATCTTGGAAGGCCTCGGTATCAAGATGAACCAGGATCAGTCCACAAGAAGTGGAAGACAAGAAGAGAGCTCAACTGAACCAAGTAGAGCTGCTCAAACACCTCACCTTGATCATGAGGGGGAAGTGAACCTGAAACTCAAGAAAATGGCCAAGAAGGAGTCGGCTTGAGTGAAGAAGGAGAAGAGTTCAACTCAGGTTCTCATCATCAAGGTGAGCAAGACCAAGGAGATGAAGAACATGAAAGTGAAGCACAAGAACCGCATATACAAGCTGAGCCGGTTCAAGAGCAAGAACAACCAGTTTTGAGGAGAAGCACAAGGCTGAGAAAGGATCCTTCCTCTTGGGTAAACACGCGAGTGTACTACAATGCCCAAGCTGTGGAGCATCCTTCTCAGGTTGTGTGTTCCTTTGCTCAATACCCTGAAGAACATTGTGCCTTCATGGTTAACTTGGATGAGAACTACATCCCAAGAAGCTATGAAGAAGCAATCATGGATAAAGAATGGAAGGAGTCAGTTGGAGCTGAGGCAGGAGCTATGATCAAGAATGATACATGGTATGAAAGTGAGTTACCAAAAGGGAAGAAGGCTGTGACTAGTAGATGGATATTCACAATCAAGTATAAGGCTGATGGAAAGATTGAGAGGAAGAAGTCACGGCTAGTTGCAAGAGGTTTCACTCAAACTTATGGAGAAGATTACATAGAAACCTTTGCACCAGTAGCTAAACTACACACAATCCGGATTGTGTTAAGCTTGGCTGTGAATCTTGGATGGGGTTATGGCAAATGGATGTGAAGAATGCATTCCTACAAGGTGAACTTGAGGATGAAGTGTATATGCATCCACCTCCAGGCCTTGAACACTTAGTGAAGAGAGGGAATGTGTTGAGATTGAAGAAAGCTATCTATGGGCTGAAGCAATCACCAAGAGCTTGGTACAACAAGCTGAGCACTACTCTCAATGGCCGTGGCTTCAAGAAGTCTGAACTAGATCACACTCTCTTCACACTCACAACTCCCTCAGGTATGATTGCACTCCTTGTGTATGTTGATGATATCATTATCACAGGAAGTGATAAGGAAGGTATCATAGCAACCAAGGAGTTCCTTAAATCCATGTTTGAGATTAAAGACTTGGGAGAAATGAAATACTTTCTTGGAATTGAGATATGTAGATCCAAGGAAGGTTTATTCATGTCCCAAAGGAAGTATACACTTGATCTTTTGAAAGGTGCAGGTGCTTATGGAGGCAAGACAGCAAGGATGCCTATGGAGGATGGCTACAAAGTCCCACGAGAGGGGGAGATTGAAGACAGCAAACCTTATCAGGATCCTAAACTCTATTAGAAAACTAGTTGGTAAATGATTTACCTTACCATAAGTAGACCTGATATTTGTTTTGCTGTGAATCAGGTGAGGTCAACACATGCAAGTGCCTAAGGAGCATCACTGGCGCATGGTGGAGAGAATCCTGATTATCTCAATGGCTCACCTGATCAAGGAGTATGGATGGGTTGCAATGGAGCACTGAAGTGGTTGGATACTGTGATGCAGAGTTGGCCGGTGATAGAGCAGACAGGAGATCACCACAGGATTTCGAAACCCTAATGTGTATGGACCTATATAAGTTGTGAGCTCATTATTAATAAACATTAGACAGTTCTAATCACTAAATCTCTCTACACATTTCACAATGATTCTCCATTAGTCTCATAATCTCCCATTCTCACCTTAATCTATCTCATATTCTTTTCTAAACTCAGATTATACTTTACATTTCTCAAACTTATAGATTCATCCTAGTTGATTGGAACGACGAAGAAGCTGTGCTATTCCCAAACTGGGAAACTGGAATCACCTGATTTGAAAGTGGGATAACTTCTTCATGCAACCTCCTATTAGATTTATTCAACTTCCTGGTGATTCTCCACCACTTTATGTATCCAAATCAAGCTTCTTACAAAGTGATTCATCCTGGTTTGATTGGAACGACGAAGAAGCTGTGCTATTCCCAAACTGGGAAACTGGAATCACCTGATTTGAAAGTGGGATAACTTCTTCATCCCCACTCCTATGAGATTTATTCAACTTTCTGGTGATTCTACACCACTTTATGTATCCAAATCAAGCTTCTCACAAAGTGATTCATCCTGGTTTGATTGGAACGACGAAGAAGCTATGTTATTCCCAAACTGGGAACTGGAATCACCTGATTTGAAAGTGGGATAACTTCTTCATGCCAACTCCTATGAGATTTATTCAACTTCCTGGTGATTCTCCACCACTTTATGTATCCAAATCAAGCTTCTTACAAAGAGATTCATCCTGGTTTGATTGGAACGACGAAGAAGCTGTGCTATTCCCAAACTGGGAAACTGGAATCACCTGATTTGAAAGTGGGATAACTTCTTCATGCCAACTCCTATGAGATTTATTCAACTTCCTGGTGATTCTCCACCACTTTATGTATCCAAATCAAGCTTCTTACAAAGTGATTCATCCTGGTTTGATTGGAACGACGAAGAAGCTGTGCTATTCCCAAACTGGGAAACTGGAATCACCTGATTTGAAAGTGGGATAACTTCTTCATCCCCACTCCTATGAGATTTATTCAACTTCCTGGTGATTCTCCACCACTTTATATCCAAATCAAGCTTCTCACAAAGTGATTCATCCTGGTTTGATTGGAACGACGAAGAAGCTGTGCTATTCCCAAACTGGGAAACTGGAATCACCTGATTTGAAAGTGGGATAACTTCTTCATGCCAACTCCTATGAGATTTATTCAACTTCCTGGTGATTCTCCACCACTTTATGTATCCAAATCAAGCTTCTTACAAAGAGATTCATCCTGGTTGATTGGAACGACGAAGAAGCTGTGCTATTCCCAAACTGGGAAACTGGAATCACCTGATTTGAAAGTGGGATAACTTCTTCATGCCAACTCCTATGAGATTTATTCAACTTCCTGGTGATTCTCCACCACTTTATGTATCCAAATCAAGCTTCTTACAAAGAGATTCATCCTGGTTTGATTGGAACGACGAAGAAGCTGTGCTATTCCCAAACTGGGAAACTGGAATCACCTGATTTGAAAGTGGGATAACTTCTTCATGCCAACTCCTATGAGATTTATTCAACTTCCTGGTGATTCTCCACCACTTTATGTATCCAAATCAAGCTTCTTACAAAGTGATTCATCCTAGTTTGATTGGAACGACGAAGAAGATGTCCTATTCCCAAACTGGGAAACTGGAATCACCTGATTTGAAAGGGATAATTTCTTCATCCCAGCTCTTATGAGATTTATTCAACTTCCTGGTGATTCTCCACACTTTATGTATCCAAATCAAGCTACAAAGTGATTCATCCTGGTTTGATTGGAACGACGAAGAAGCTGTGTTATTCCCAAACTGGGAAACTGGAATCACCTGATTTGAAAGTGGGATAACTTCTTCATGCAAACTCCTATGAGATTTTTCAACTTCCTGGTGATTCTCCACCACTTTATGTATCCAAATCAAGCTTCTTACAAAGAGATTCATCCTGGTTGATTGGAACGACGAAGAAGCTGTGCTATTCCAAACTGGGAAACTGGAATCACCTGATTTGAAAGTGGGATAACTTCTTCATGCCAACTCCTATGAGATTTATTCAACTTCCTGGTGATTCTCCACCACTTTATGTATCCAAATCAAGCTTCTTACAAAGTGATTCATCCTGGTTTGATTGGAACGACGAAGAAGCGTGCTATTCCCAACTGGGAAACTGGAATCACCTGATTTGAAAGTGGGATAACTTCTTCATCCCCAACTCCTATGAGATTTATTCAACTTTCTGGTGATTCTACACCACTTATGTATCCAAATCAAGCTTCTCACAAGTGATATTCATCCTGGTTTGATTGGAACGACGAAGAAGCTGTGTTATTTCCAAACTGGGAAACTGGAATCACCTGATTTGAAAGTGGGATACTTCTTCATCAAACTCCTATGAGATTTATTCAACTTCCTGGTGATTCTCCACCACTTTATGTATCCAAATCAAGCTTCTTACAAAGAGATTCATCCTGGTTGATTGGAACGACGAAGAAGCTGTGCTATTCCCAAACTGGGAAACTGGAATCACCTGATTTGACAGTGGGATAACTTCTTCATCCCAACTGTTAACTTGAAGAAAAGAATGGAGAAGGCAAAGGTGTGGAGTTGAGATGTGGCTTGTACAAAGATAGGGCAAGAGCTATGGAGAATGCCTATCAAGAGTTATGAAGTATCTGAAGGTGTAGAGAAGTGATCTGATGGATGTTCTAAGCAAGGGTAAAGTCTAGGAGAGACTTAGAAGAGTGTTGAGAAGCAAATGGGCGAGTGTGCAAAGATAGGGCGAGGCTGTACGGCCATGTACGGATCAGTACGGACGGTGGACTACCCTAGAAGTGCAGACTCGACCATTTGGGTGTTTTAAGCTTTGTGCAAAGTTAGGGCGCAAGGGTACGGATATGGAATGGTCCGTACACCTCCTGATGGTGTTGTGCAAAGCTTGGGACATAAAGAAAAGGTGTTGGGCGAATGGATAAGGTTCTGATCAGATGGCATCAAAAGGGAATCAAGTGGAGATCCCTTGGAGGAGCTTTGGGCGTGGATAAGGTTCAAGACAGGCTGGCCTTGGCTGTAAAGTAAAGGCAGCCTTGACTATGAACCTAGACTGATTCCAAGCTTGATACAAAGGAGCCAAAGAAGAACCAATCAAGAGCCAGCCTAGTTTGAATGAGCCAATGAGGCGCCAGCCTCTTCTTTCCAATCAGATCACCTTCTCCTCATGACAAACAAGACCAGCTCATCTACACCATCCATTTAAACTTCAAGTATTATCAGCCATTAGATTTAGGTTTATGATTTGCTCTTGTAAAGGCATATATAAGCCTAAGGTTGGCGATTTGTAAAGGTTAAGGGAGTAAGGGGGATTTCCCCTCTCCACTTCATGGAAATAAAAGTTTGTGAATCTGAATCTAATCTCTAACACTTATTCTCTTATCTTTAATCTCTCTAATCTCTCAAAGTCTTTTGTTTCTGATTTAATAAACACTCTTATCAATCTCTTTCTAAATCACCTAGAGCAAGCTCTAATCTTTCTCCATTGGAGTTTATACACACACAAACACAACCAGAGAAGAGAACTCTATAAATCTCACATGGTATCAGAGCCAGGTTCATCAGAACCTGAGCTGTAGCTTCCGCAAATCACTTGCTCTCACCTCAGCTCAAATCAAAGCCTTGAAGACATGTACTTGCGGTTCTGGTTACTTCAAGAAGAAGAAGACTGAAGCATGGCGTGTTACTCCTTATCTCTCAGCCATTCCGACCTGTACCTGATGAAGACTCTTGTTGGAAGCAAAGGTGTGTGGAGAGGCCTCGCGAACCTTGTCCATGGCGCCTTGTCCAAAGGCTGTTCCTCATCCGGTGTGAAGAGAAAGCTATCCAGAAGATGGCGAGTAGAGGGCTTGAAGAAAGGAGGGGTTTTGTGAGTATGAGAAACAAGGAGGAAGTCATGAACTGAAGGAGAAGGAGATGGGTAACGATCCAGACTCTCATACCCTCAAAGTCATGAGCTTTCAATCCGAGGGTGATACAAGGACCAACCTGGTTCCTTGGTAGTAAGCGATTCTTTAAACCTTAAGTGATAATGAGCTTGTGATAAAATCTGGTTGTTGTGTTGTGATGTGATTGAAAACCTGAGGATTGTTTAAAGATTGCTAAATGAATGTTAGAATCTGTCCCAGGATGCTTAAAGAGCTTTGTTTGGTGATTGAGATTGTTTAATATGCTTAACTCCAGTTCATAGTGATGCTTGTTGTGATTGATTGAATCTGCTTGCATACATGTATTGAAACTGATTGAAAGTTGTTGCATATAGTCTTGTGGCTGTCTTACATTGAAGCATTAGATTCATGTCTAAATTGCTGAGTAAAGAAGCCTTAAAAATGCCTAAGTAGCTTGCATAAATCTGGAAAAGAAAGTGCTTGTTCTTAGAGAGTTTGCTTGCAAAGATTAGAACTTGATACTGTCTTGTTTAATCTGTTGCATTGCTTGTGATATTGGGAATCAAACTTGATGATTAATCAAGGAATGATCCCAATACTATTGTGTCTCATCTTTGCTGGAGTTTGAGTGATGTTTCAGGTTCACAAGATGTGTTCTTGGTTCACCATCCATCCGAGTTGAAAGTAGGAGACGTTTGCCCATTGTGTGTGCAATGGAGAGTTGATACAAGAGTGGTGATGCGCCACTGGTGTGTAGTCTCACTGAAGCTCACTTGCAAGCTTGGACCTATACTCAATCCAAGCTTGAGGAGGGGAGTTTAGTGAGCTATCAGTCGGACCAAGAAGGTTCAGGAGGTCCATTGCAAGCAACTGAAGAAGAAGGAGCCATCAGGGTCTAGGCAGTGGCGTGTCTAGGCAAGAGAGTGTTCAGAGCACTCTTGGCTGTGAGAAGATGAAGACTCTATCAGTGCGGCTTCTAAAGTGAGGTGGCTGAAGAGGTAGCTGAAGCTTCCACAAGCACTCCATGAAGATGGCGAGTTCAGAAGGTGTTGCAATGGAGTAATGGTACAGATCATGAAGCTATCCATCCAAGCTTGTTCCTGTAAGAGTCTCAAGCTTGAGGGGGAGTGTTGAAGCTTACATGATCTGAGAGTACTTGGTGGTTATTCAAGAAGAGGAGCAGATCAGTTATGAAGCATAATGAAGGATGAAGAAGCAATCACCAATGCGGCCTCTAGAGTGAGGTGATTGGTACTACAGTCTGAAGCATCCTGTCATGAAGGTTTCAGTAACATGGTGGTGACTCATGAAGAAGAAGCAGCCAAGACTCAGCTTGTATCTATCAAAGAAGATCTGGTAGTCCGAGCACTTGATACACAACAAGAAGGTTGTGAGAAAGGGGGAGAGACCAAGATCTATCTGAAGAAGAGTACAAGAAGTGTTGATGATGAGCAAGAGGAGTGGGTTCTATCTTGCATCATATGAGGGCCATGATCCAGAGTCTTTGTGTCCCTTACATTGTTGGTAAGGCACAAAGACTCACTGGCCAATCCCTAGGCCTTGGAGGCTTTACTCTTTTTCCCTCATCAAGGTTTTGTCCCAAAGGGTTTTCCTTGGTGAGGTTTTTAATGAGGAAGTTCTTCAAGGTTCCAAGCTTGACTTAGGATCAGCTAAAGTCAAGCTTGAGGGGGAGTGTTAACTTGAAGAAAAGAAATGGAGAAGGCAAAGGTGTGGAGTTGAGATGTGGCTTGTACAAAGATAGGGCAAGAGCTATGGAGAATGCCTATCAAGAGTTATGAAGTATCTGAAGTGTAGAGAAGTGATCTGATGGATGTTCTAAGCAAGGGTAAAGTCTAGGAGAGACTTAGAAGAGTGTTGAGAAGCAAATGGGCGAGTGTGCAAAGATAGGGCGAGGCTGTACGGCCATGTACGGATCAGTACGGACGGTGGACTACCCTAGAAGTGCAGACTCGACCATTTGGGTGTTTTAAGCTTTGTGCAAAGTTAGGGCGCAAGGGTACGGATATGGAATGGTCCGTACACCTCCTGATGGTGTTGTGCAAAGCTTGGGACATAAAGAAAAGGTGTTGGGCGAATGGATAAGGTTCTGATCAGATGGCATCAAAAGGGAATCAAGTGGAGATCCCTTGGAGGAGCTTTGGGCGTGGATAAGGTTCAAGACAGGCTGGCCTTGGCTGTAAAGTAAAGGCAGCCTTGACTATGAACCTAGACTGATTCCAAGCTTGATACAAAGGAGCCAAAGAAGAACCAATCAAGAGCCAGCCTAGTTTGAATGAGCCAATGAGGCGCCAGCCTCTTCTTTCCAATCAATCACCTTCTCCTCATGACAAACAAGACCAGCTCATCTACACCATCCATTTAAACTTCAAGTATTATCAGCCATTAGATTTAGGTTTATGATTTGCTCTTGTAAAGGCATATATAAGCCTAAGGTTGGCGATTTGTAAAGGTTAAGGGAGTAAGGGGGATTTCCCCTCTCCACTTCATGGAAATAAAACTTGTGTTCTTGAATCAGATTCTCTTTAATCTCTCCTTTCTTAGTCTTTAATCTCTAATCTCTCAAAGTCTTTTGTTCTGATTTAATAAACACTCTCATCAATCTCTCTTTCTAAATCACCTAGAGCAAGCTCTCATCTTTCTCCATTGGAGTTTATACACACACAAACACAACCAGAGAAGAGAACTCTATAAATCTCACATGGTATCAGAGCCAGGTTCATCAGAACCTGAGCTGTAGCTTCCGCAAATCACTTGCTCTCACCTCAGCTCAAATCAAAGCCCTGAAGACATGTACTTGCGGTTCTGGTTACTTCAAGAAGAAGAAGACTGAAGCATGGCGTGTTACTCCTTATCTCTCAGCCATTCCGACCTGTACCTGATGAAGACTCTTGTTGGAAGCAAAGGTGTGTGGAGAGGCCTCGCGAACCTTGTCCATGGCGCCTTGTCCAAAGGCTGTTCCTCATCCGGTGTGAAGAGAAAGCTATCCAGAAGATGGCGAGTAGAGGGCTTGAAGAAAGGAGGGGTTTTGTGAGTATGAGAAACAAGGAGGAAGTCATGAACTGAAGGAGAAGGAGATGGGTAACGATCCAGACTCTCATACCCTCAAAGTCATGAGCTTTCAATCCGAGGGTGATACAAGGACCAACCTGGTTCCTTAGTAGTAAGTGATTCTTTAAACCTTAAGTGATAATGAGCTTGTGATAAAATCTGGTTGTTGTGTTGTGATGTGATTGAAAACCTGAGGATTGTTTAAAGATTGCTAAATGAATGTTAGAATCTGTCCCAGGATGCTTAAAGAGCTTTGTTTGGTGATTGAGATTGTTTAATATGCTTAACTCCAGTTCATAGTGATGCTTGTTGTGATTGATTGAATCTGCTTGCATACATGTATTGAAACTGATTGAAAGTTGTTGCATATAGTCTTGTGGCTGTCTTACATTGAAGCATTAGATTCATGTCTAAATTGCTGAGTAAAGAAGCCTTAAAAATGCCTAAGTAGCTTGCATAAATCTGGAAAAGAAAGTGCTTGTGCTTAGAGAGTTTGCTTGCAAAGATTAGAACTTGATACTGTCTTGTTTAATCTGTTGCATTGCTTGTGATATTGGGAATCAAACTTGATGATTAATCAAGGAATGATCCCAATACTATTGTGTCTCATCTTTGCTGGAGTTTGAGTGATGTTTCAGGTTCACAAGATGTGTTCTTGGTTCACCATCCATCCGAGTTGAAAGTAGGAGACGTTTGCCCATTGTGTGTGCAATGGAGAGTTGATACAAGAGTGGTGATGCGCCACTGGTGTGTAGTCTCACTGAAGCTCACTTGCAAGCTTGGACCTATACTCAATCCAAGCTTGAGGAGGGGAGTTTAGTGAGCTATCAGTCGGACCAAGAAGGTTCAGGAGGTCCATTGCAAGCAACTGAAGAAGAAGGAGCCATCAGGGTCTAGGCAGTGGCGTGTCTAGGCAAGAGAGTGTTCAGAGCACTCTTGGCTGTGAGAAGATGAAGACTCTATCAGTGCGGCTTCTAAAGTGAGGTGGCTGAAGAGGTAGCTGAAGCTTCCACAAGCACTCCATGAAGATGGCGAGTTCAGAAGGTGTTGCAATGGAGTAATGGTACAGATCATGAAGCTATCCATCCAAGCTTGTTCCTGTAAGAGTCTCAAGCTTGAGGGGGAGTGTTGAAGCTTACATGATCTGAGAGTACTTGGTGGTTATTCAAGAAGAGGAGCAGATCAGTTATGAAGCATAATGAAGGATGAAGAAGCAATCACCAATGCGGCCTCTAGAGTGAGGTGATTGGTACTACAGTCTGAAGCATCCTGTCATGAAGGTTTCAGTAACATGGTGGTGACTCATGAAGAAGAAGCAGCCAAGACTCAGCTTGTATCTATCAAAGAAGATCTGGTAGTCCGAGCACTTGATACACAACAAGAAGGTTGTGAGAAAGGGGAGAGACCAAGATCTATCTGAAGAAGAGTACAAGAAGTGTTGATGATGAGCAAGAGGAGTGGGTTCTATCTTGCATCATATGAGGGCCATGATCCAGAGTCTTTGTGTCCCTTACATTGTTGGTAAGGCACAAAGACTCACTGGCCAATCCCTAGGCCTTGGAGGCTTTACTCTTTTTCCCTCATCAAGGTTTTGTCCCAAAGGGTTTTCCTTGGTGAGGTTTTTAATGAGGAAGTTCTTCAAGGTTCCAAGCTTGACTTAGGATCAGCTAAAGTCAAGCTTGAGGGGGAGTGTTAACTTGAAGAAAAGAAATGGAGAAGGCAAAGGTGTGGAGTTGAGATGTGGCTTGTACAAAGATAGGGCAAGAGCTATGGAGAATGCCTATCAAGAGTTATGAAGTATGGTGTAGAGAAGTGATCTGATGGATGTTCTAAGCAAGGGTAAAGTCTAGGAGAGACTTAGAAGAGTGTTGAGAAGCAAATGGGCGAGTGTGCAAAGATAGGGCGAGGCTGTACGGCCATGTACGGATCAGTACGGACGGTGGACTACCCTAGAAGTGCAGACTCGACCATTTGGGTGTTTTAAGCTTTGTGCAAAGTTAGGGCGCAAGGGTACGGATATGGAATGGTCCGTACACCTCCTGATGGTGTTGTGCAAAGCTTGGGACATAAAGAAAAGGTGTTGGGCGAATGGATAAGGTTCTGATCAGATGGCATCAAAATGGAATCAAGTGGAGATCCCTTGGAGGAGCTTTGGGCGTGGATAAGGTTCAAGACAGGCTGGCCTTGGCTGTAAAGTAAAGGCAGCCTTGACTATGAACCTAGACTGATTCCAAGCTTGATACAAAGGAGCCAAAGAAGAACCAATCAAGAGCCAGCCTAGTTTGAATGAGCCAATGAGGCGCCAGCCTCTTCTTTCCAATCAGATCACCTTCTCCTCATGACAAACAAGACCAGCTCATCTACACCATCCATTTGAACTTCAAGTATTATCAGCCATTAGATTTAGGTTTATGATTTGCTCTTGAAAAGGCATATATAAGCCTAAGGTTGGCGATTTGTAAAGGTTAAGGGAGTAAGGGGGATTTCCCCTCTCCACTTCATGGAAATAAGAAGTTGTGTTCTTGAATCAGATTCTCTTTAATCTCTCCCTTTCTTAGTCTTTAATCTCCTAATCTCTCAAAGTCTTTTGTTTCTGATTTAAGTAAACACTCTCATCAATCTCTCTTTCTAAATCACCTAGAGCAAGCTCTCATCTTTCTCCATTGGAGTTTATCCACACACAAACACAACTAGAGAAGAGAACTCTATAAATCTCACACCAACTCCTATGAGATTTATTCAACTTCCTGGTGATTCTCCACCACTTTATGTATCCAAATCAAGCTTCTTACAAAGAGATTCATCCTGGTTTGATTGGAACGACGAAGAAGCTGTGCTATTCCCAAACTGGGAAACTGGAATCACCTGATTTGAAAGTGGGATAACTTTTCCATGCCAACTCCTATGAGATTTATTCAACTTCCTGGTGATTCTCCACCACTTTATGTATCCAAATCAAGCTTCTTACAAAGTGATTCTTCCTGGTTTGATTGGAACGACGAAGAAGCTGTGCTATTCCCAAACTGGGAAACTGGAATCACATGATTTGAAAGTGGGATAACTTCTTCATCCCCACTCCTATGAGATTTATTCAACTTTCTGGTGATTCTACACCACTTTATGTATCCAAATCAAGCTTCTCACAAAGTTATTCATCCTGGTTTGATTGGAACGACGAAGAAGCTATGTTATTCCCAAACTGGGAAACTGGAATCACCTGATTTGAAAGTGGGATAACTTCTTCATGCAAACTCCTATGAGATTTATTCAACTTCCTGGTGATTCTCCACCACTTTATGTATCCAAATCAAGCTTCTTACAAAGAGATTCATCCTGGGTTGATTGGAACGACGAAGAAGTTGTGCTATTCCCAAACTGGGAAACTGGAATGACCTGATTTGAAAGTGGGATAACTTCTTCATGCCAACTCCTATTAGATTTATTCAACTTCCTGGTGATTCTCCACCACTTTATGTATCCAAATCAAGCTTCTTACAAAGAGATTCATCCAGGGTTGATTGGAACGACGAAGAAGCTGTGCTATTCCCAAACTGGGAAACTGGAATCACCTGATTTGAAAGTGGGATAACTTCTTCATGCCAACTCCTATTAGATTTATTCAACTTCCTGGTGATTGTCCACCACTTTATGTATCCAAATCAAGCTTTTTACAAAGTGATTCATCCTGGTTTGATTGGAACGACGAAGAAGCCGTGCTATTCCCAAACTGGGAAACTGGAATCACCTGATTTGAAAGTGGGATAACTTCTTCATCCCCACTCCTATGAGATTTATTCAACTTTCTGGTGATTCTACACCACTTTATGTATCCAAATCAAGCTTCTCACAAAGTTATTCATCCTGGTTTGATTGGAACGACGAAGAAGCTGTGCTATTCCCAAACTGGGAAACTGGAATCACCTGATTTGAAAGTGGGATAACTTCTTCATGCAAACTCCTATGAGATTTATTCAACTTCCTGGTGATTCTGCACCACTTTATGTATCCAAATCAAGATTCTTACAAAGAGATTCATCCTGGGTTGATTGGAACGATGAAGAAGCTGTGCTATTCCCAAACTGGGAAACTGGAATCACCTGATTTGAAAGTGGGATAACTTCTTCATCCCAACTCCTATGAGATTTATTCAACTTCCTGGTGATTCTCCACCACTTTATGTATCCAAATCAAGCTTCTTACAAAGAGATTCATCCTGGGTTGATTGGAACGACGAAGAAGCTGTGCTATTCCCAAACTGGGAAACTGGAATCACCTGATTTGAAAGTGGGATAACTTCTTCATGCCAAATCCTATTAGATTTATTCAACTTCCTGGTGATTCTCCACCACTTTATGTATCCAAATCAAGCTTCTTACAAAGAGATTCATCCTGGTTGATTGGAACGACGAAGAAGCTGTGCTATTCCCAAACTGGGAAACTGGAATCACCTGATTTGAAAGTGGGATAACTTCTTCATGCCAACTCCTATTAGATTTATTCAACTTCCTGGTGATTCTACACCACTTTATGTATCCAAATCAAGTTTCTTACAAAGAGATTCATCCTGGTTTGATTGGAACGACGAAGAAGCTGTGCTATTCCCAAACTGGGAAACTGGAATCACCTGATTTGAAAGTGGGATAACTTCTTCATGCCAACTCCTATGAGATTTATTCAACTTCCTGGTGATTTTCCACCACTTTATGTATCCAAATCAAGCTTCTTACAAAGTGATTCTTCCTGGTTTGATTGGAACGACGAAGAAGCTGTGCTATTCCCAAACTGGGAAACTGGAATCACCTGATTTGAAAGTGGGATAACTTCTTCATCCCCACTCCTATGAGATTTATTCAACTTTCTGGTGATTCTACACCACTTTATGTATCCAAATCAAGCTTCTCACAAAGTTATTCATCCTGGTTTGATTGGAACGACGAAGAAGCTGTGTTATTCCCAAACTGGGAAACTGGAATCACCTGATTTGAAAGTGGGATAACTTCTTCATGCCAACTCCTATGAGATTTATTCAACTTCCTGGTGATTCTCCACCACTTTATGTATCCAAATCAAGCTTCTTACAAAGTGATTCTTCCTGGTTTGATTGGAACGACGAAGAAGCTGTGCTATTCCCAAACTGGGAAACTGGAATCACCTGATTTGAAAGTGGGATAACTTCTTCATGCCAACTCCTATGAGATTTATTAAACTTCCTGGTGATTCTCCACCACTTTATGTATCCAAATCAAGCTTCTTACAAAGAGATTCATCCTGGGTTGATTGGAACGACGAAGAAGCTGTGCTATTCCCAAACTGGGAAACTGGAATCACCTGATTTGAAAGTGGGATAACTTCTTCATGCCAACTCCTATGAGATTTATTCAACTTCCTGGTGATTCTCACCAACTTTATGTATCCAAATCAAGCTTCTTACAAAGAGATTCATCCTGGTTTGATTGGAACGACGAAGAAGCTGTGCTATTCCCAAACTGGGAAACTGGAATCACCTGATTTGAAAGTGGGATAACTTTTTCATGCCAACTCCTATGAGATTTATTCAACTTCCTGGTGATTCTCCACCACTTTATGTATCCAAATCAAGCTTCTTACAAAGTGATTCTTCCTGGTTTGATTGGAACGACGAAGAAGCTGTGCTATTCCCAAACTGGGAAACTGGAATCACCTGATTTGAAAGTGGGATAACTTCTTCATCCCCACTCCTATGAGATTTATTCAACTTCCTGGTGATTCTCCACCACTTTATGTATCCAAATCAAGCTTCTCACAAAGTTATTCATCCTGGTTTGAATGGAACGACGAAGAAGCTGTGTTATTCCCAAACTGGGAAACTGGAATCACCTGATTTGAAAGTGGGATAACTTCTTCATGCAAACTCCTATGAGATTTATTCAACTTCCTGGTGATTCTCCACCACTTTATGTATCCAAATCAAGCTTCTTACAAAGAGATTCATCCTGGTTTGATTGGAACGACGAAGAAGCTGTGCTATTCCCAAACTGGGAAACTGGAATCACTTGATTTGAAAGTGGGATAACTTCTTCATGCCAACTCCTATGAGATTTATTCAACTTCCTGGTGATTCTCCACCACTTTATGTATCCAAATCAAGTTTCTTACAAAGAGATTCATCCTGGGTTGATTGGAACGACGAAGAAGCTGTGCTATTCCCAAACTGGGAAACTGGAATCACCTGATTTGAAAGTGGGATAACTTCTTCATGCCAACTCCTATGAGATTTATTCAACTTCCTGGTGATTTTCCACCACTTTATGTATCCAAATCAAGCTTCTTACAAAGTGATTCATCCTGGTTTGATTGGAACGACGAAGAAGCTGTGCTATTCCCAAACTGGGAAACTGGAATCACCTGATTTGAAAGTGGGATAACTTCTTCATCCCCACTCCTATGAGATTTATTCAACTTTCTGGTGATTCTACACCACTTTATGTATCCAAATCAAGCTTCTCACAAAGTTATTCATCCTGGTTTGATTGGAACGACGAAGAAGCTATGTTATTCCCAAACTGGGAAACTGGAATCACCTGATTTAAAAGTGGGATAACTTCTTCATGCCAACTCCTATGAGATTTATTGAACTTCCTGGTGATTCTCCACCACTTTATGTATCCAAATCAAGCTTCTTACAAAGTGATTCTTCCTGGTTTGATTGGAACGACGAAGAAGCTGTGCTATTCCCAAACTGGGAAACTGGAATCACCTGATTTGAAAGTGGGATAACTTCTTCATGCCAACTCCTATTAGATTTATTCAACTTCCTGGTGATTGTCCACCACTTTATGTATCCAAATCAAGCTTCTTACAAAGTGATTCATCCTGGTTTGATTGGAACGACGAAGAAGCCGTGCTATTCCCAAACTGGGAAACTGGAATCACCTGATTTGAAAGTGGGATAACTTCTTCATCCCCACTCCTATGAGATTTATTCAACTTTCTGGTGATTCTACACCACTTTATGTATCCAAATCAAGCTTCTCACAAAGTTATTCATCCTGGTTTGATTGGAACGACGAAGAAGCTGTGTTATTCCCAAACTGGGAAACTGGAATCACCTGATTTGAAAGTGGGATAACTTCTTCATGCAAACTCCTATGAGATTTATTCAACTTCCTGGTGATTCTGCACCACTTTATGTATCCAAATCAAGCTTCTTACAAAGAGATTCATCCTGGGTTGATTGGAACGACGAAGAAGCTGTGCTATTCCCAAACTGGGAAACTGGAATCACCTGATTTGAAAGTGGGATAACTTCTTCATGCCAACTCCTATGAGATTTATTCAACTTCCTGGTGATTCTCCACCACTTTATGTATCCAAATCAAGCTTCTTACAAAGTGATTCTTCCTGGTTTGATTGGAACGACGAAGAAGCTGTGCTATTCCCAAACTGGGAAACTGGAATCACCTGATTTGAAAGTGGGATAACTTCTTCATGCCAACTCCTATTGTTAACTTGAAGAAAAGAAATGGTGTCAAAGGAGAAGTATGGAGGAGTTTGGGTCTGGTACAAAGATAGGGCAAGTCTTATAGAGATTGTCTATCAAGAGTTATGAAGTGTCTTAAGATAGCTAGAAGTCTCTTATGGTGGTTCTAAGCAAGGGCAAAGTCTTGGAAAGACTTAGAAGAGTGTTGAGGAGCAAATGGACGAGTGTGCAAAGATAGGGCAAGGCCGGTACGGCTTAGACTCGGCCATTTGTGAGTCTTAGGCTTGGTGCAAACTTAGGGCATCTGTGTACGGACATGGCATGATCCGTACATGCTCTAATGTTTGTGATCAACCTAACTTGAGTCTCAAGGAAGAAGAGACTCGTGTGGCTTCATGTATAAAGGAGCCATAAGGATATTCAAATCCAAGAAGGGCGCGGATGTCTTTGGCACATCCTTGGTACCGTTTGGAGATAAGGGAGACAGGCTGTGCAAGCTGTCCATGAGCTGTGTATTGACCATGTATCTGGACAGATACATGGGAACATTCAGGAGCCTAAAAGGAGCCAATAAGAGGCTGGTCTCTACTTGACCAGATTCAAATAAACCAATCAGACAGCAAAGAGAGTTTAACCAATCAGATGAAGACCAGACCAACTCTCCATCTGAACCATCCATTTAAACTTCAAGTATTATCAGCCATTAGATTTAGGTTTATGATTTGCATCTTGTAAGAGCTTATATAAGCTTAGTAATGGCGATTTGTAAAGGTTAAGGGAGTAAGGGGGATTTCCCCTCTCCACTTCATGGAAATAAGAAGTTGTGTTCTTGAATCAGATTCTCTTTAATCTCTCCCTTTCTTAGTCTTTAATCTCCTAATCTCTCAAAGTCTTTTGTTTCTGATTTAAGTAAACACTCTCATCAATCTCTCTTTCTAAATCACCTAGAGCAAGCTCTCATCTTTCTCCATTGGAGTTTATACACACACAAACACAACTAGAGAAGAGAACTCTATAAATCTCACATGGTATCAGAGCCAGGTTCATCAGAACCTGAGCTGTAGCTTCCGCAAATCACTTGCTCTCACCTCAGCTCAATCCAAACCCTTGAAGCCTTTCCCATCCGAGTTCAGTTTCTCCATGAAGTAGAAGACTGAAGCTGGCGTGGCTCTTATCCTTTCTCCTGTCCATACTGATGGAGAGACTCATTGGAAGCAGAGGTGTATGGAGAGGCCTCGCGAACCTCATCCAAGGTGCCTTGTCCAAGAGCTTTCCCATCCGGTTCATCAAGCAAGCTGCCAAGAAGGTGGCGCCTAGAAGAGAAGGAGAAAGGAGGGGTCTTTGAGTTAGAGAAACAAGGAGGAAGTCATGAACTGAAGGAGAAGGAGAGAGGTGACGACCTAGACTCTCATATCCACAAAGTCATGAGCTTACCATCCGAGAGTGATAGAAGGACCAACCTGGTTCCTTGGCAGTAAGCGATTCTTTAAACCTTAAGTGATAATGAGCTTGTGATAAAATCTGGTTGTTGTGTTGTGATGTGATTGAAAACCTGAGGATTGTTTAAAGATTGCTAAATGAATTTAGAATCTATCCCAGGATGCTTAAAGAGACTTGTTTGGTGATTGAGATTGATTTTAAAATGCTTAGCTCCGGTTCATTGTAGTGCTTGTTGTGATTGATTGAATCTGCTTGCATACATGAGTTAAAACCGACTGAAAGCTAGAGCATATTGTCTTGAAGTTATCTTACATTGAGGCACTAGATTAATGACTAGTAGCTGAGTAAAGGAGCTGTCAAGAGTTGCCTAAGTGTCTTGTAATGAATCTGTAGGATCATACTAGAACTTAGAGAGCTGAGCTTGCAAAGATGTGAACTTGATTGTCTTGTTTAATCTGTTGCATTGCTTAAAGACATTGGTGTTCAAACTTGATGATGCATCAAGTGTTGACCCAATGCACTTGTGTCTGACCTTTGCTGGAGTTTGAGTGATGTTTCAGGAACATGAGAAGTGTTACTTGTCCATCACCAATCCGAGTAGAAGAGGAAGACAATGGCCATTGTTGAAGCAATGGAGAGTGGCTTGTGTGTATGGCCGGTTGAGAAGCGCAGCTAGTGATAGTGATGAGCTCCTGGTTCATGAAGACACACAAGTAAAGGTCATCACCAAAGTCTTGAGGAGACCGGTGACCTGAGGGGTACTTGAAGCTAAAGGCAAGAGGGTGGATCAGTGATTTAAGCGCAGCTGTTAGGGTGGTGTGCTCCTGGTCTTGAAGTTCATTGAGGCTCATTTCAAGCTTGAACCTAGACTCAATTCAAGCTTGTGGTGGGGATTCAAATGAGCAACCTAAAGAGCCAAAGTTCAAGACCTGTTTCCTCCTTACCATTACAAGAGAATGAAGATGAAGCTATCCGGGTTTAGGCAGTGGCAAAGCCTAAGACAAGAGAGTATTCAGAGTGCTCTTGGCTGTGTGAAGAAGACAGTTACTCTAGCAATGCGGCTTCAGGTATTGAGGTGGTTGTAGAGAGCTTATGAATCAACCAGCATTCCAAGAAGATGGCAAAGTCAGAAGTGAGTGTGTAATGGTTTGTGTTGCGGTTCAAGAAGCAATCCTTCCAAGCTTGACTTGTTCCACATGGTCAAGCTTGAGGGGGAGTGTTGAGATGCTTCTGTGATCCGAGAATGGAGTGAGAGTACTTGGTGGTTATTCAAGAAGAGAAGACATCCTGGTGAAGAAGTGTAGTGAAGAATGAAGAAGCAATCTCCAAGGCGGCTTCTAGAGTTGAGGTGATTGGAGAGAAGCTGAGGCATGTTCACATAAGTTCAAGCAAGGTGTGATCTCATGAAGAAGAAGCAACCAAGACTCAGCTTGTATCTATCAAGGAAGATCTGGTAGTCCGAGCACTTGATCACAACAAGAAGGTTGTGAGAAAAGGGGAGAGACCAAGATCTGTCTGAAGAAGAGTACAAGAAGTGTTGATGATGAGCAAGAGGAGTGGGTTCTATCTTGCATCATATGAGGGCCATGATCCAGAGTCTTTGTGTCCCTTACATTGTTGGTAAGGCACAAAGACTCACTGGCCAATCCCTAGGCCTTGAAGGCTTTACTCTTTTTCCCTCATCAAGGTTTTGTCCCAAAGGGTTTTCCTTGGTGAGGTTTTTAATGAGGAAGTTCTTCAAGGTTCCAAGCTTGACTTAGGATCAGCTAAAGTCAAGCTTGAGGGGGAGTGTTAACTTGAAGAAAAGAAATGGTGTCAAAGGAGAAGTATGGAGGAGTTTGGGTCTGGTACAAAGATAGGGCAAGTCTTATAGAGATTGTCTATCAAGAGTTATGAAGTGTCTTAAGATAGCTAGAAGTCTCTTATGGTGGTTCTAAGCAAGGGCAAAGTCTTGGAAAGACTTAGAAGAGTGTTGAGGAGCAAATGGACGAGTGTGCAAAGATAGGGCAAGGCCGGTACGGCCATGTACGGACACAAAGGATAGGGCAAGGCCGGTACGGCTTAGACTCGGCCATTTGTGAGTCTTAGGCTTGGTGCAAACTTAGGGCATCTGTGTACGGACATGGCATGATCCGTACATGCTCTAATGTTTGTGATCAACCTAACTTGAGTCTCAAGGAAGAAGAGACTCGTGTGGCTTCATGTATAAAGGAGCCATAAGGATATTCAAATCCAAGAAGGGCGCGGATGTCTTTGGCACATCCTTGGTACCGTTTGGAGATAAGGGAGACAGGCTGTGCAAGCTGTCCATGAGCTGTGTATTGACCATGTATCTGGACAGATACATGGGAACATTCAGGAGCCTAAAAGGAGCCAATAAGAGGCTGGTCTCTACTTGACCAGATTCAAATAAACCAATCAGACAGCAAAGAGAGTTTAACCAATCAGATGAAGACCAGACCAACTCTCCATCTGAACCATCCATTTAAACTTCAAGTATTATCAGCCATTAGATTTAGCTTTATGATTTGCATCTTGTAAGAGCTTATATAAGCTTAGTAATGGCGATTTGTAAAGGTTAAGGGAGTAAGGGGGATTTCCCCTCTCCACTTCATGGAAATAAGAAGTTGTGTTCTTGAATCAGATTCTCTTTAATCTCTCCCTTTCTTAGTCTTTAATCTCCTAATCTCTCAAAGTCTTTTGTTTCTGATTTAAGTAAACACTCTCATCAATCTCTCTTTCTAAATCACCTAGAGCAAGCTCTCATCTTTCTCCATTGGAGTTTATACACACACAAACACAACTAGAGAAGAGAACTCTATAAATCTCACACCTATGAGATTTATTCAACTTCCTGGTGATTCTCCACCACTTTATGTATCCAAATCAAGCTTTTCACAAAGTGATTCATCCTGGTTTGATTGGAACGACGAAGAAGCTGTGCTATTCCCAAACTGGGAAACTGGAATCACCTGATTTGAAAGTGGGATAATTTCTTCATGCCAACTCCTATGAGATTTATTCAACTTCCTGGTGATTCTCCACCACTTTATGTATCCAAATCAAGCTTCTTACAAAGAGATTCATCCTGGGTTGATTGGAACGACGAAGAAGCTGTGATATTCCCAAACTGGGAAACTGGAATCACCTGATTTGAAAGTGGGATAACTTCTTCATCCCCACTCCTATGAGATTTATTCAACTTTCTGGTGATTCTACACCACTTTATGTATCCAAATCAAGCTTCTTACAAAGAGATTCATCCTGGTTTGATTGGAACGACGAAGAAGCTGTGCTATTCCCAAAATGGGAAACTGGAATCACCTGATTTGAAAGTGGGATAACTTCTTCATGCCAACTCCTATGAGATTTATTCAACTTCCTGGTGATTCTCCACCACTTTATGTATCCAAATCAAGCTTCTTACAAAGAGATTCATCCTGGTTTGATTGGAACGACGAAGAAGCTGTGCTATTCCCAAACTGGGAAACTGGAATCACCTGATTTGAAAGTGGGATAACTTTTTCATGCCAACTCCTATGAGATTTATTCAACTCCCTGGTGATTCTCCACCACTTTATGTATCCAAATCAAGCTTCTTACAAAGAGATTCATCCTGGGTTGATTGGAACGACGAAGAAGCTGTGCTATTCCCAAACTGGGAAACTGGAATCACCTGATTTGAAAGTGGGATAACTTCTTCATGCCAACTCCTATGAGATTTATTCAACTTCCTGGTGATTCTCCACCACTTTATGTATCCAAATCAAGCTTCTTACAAAGAGATTCATCCTGGGTTGATTGGAACGACGAAGAAGCTGTGCTATTCCCAAACTGGGAAACTGGAATCACCTGATTTGAAAGTGGGATAACTTCTTCATGCCAACTCCTATGAGATTTATTCAACTTCCTGGTGATTCTCCACCACTTTATGTATCCAAATCAAGCTTCTTACAAAGAGATTCATCCTGGGTTGATTGGAACGACGAAGAAGCTGTGCTATTCCCAAACTGGGAAACTGGAATCACCTGATTTGAAAGTGGGATAACTTCTTCATGCCAACTCCTATGAGATTTATTCAACTTCCTGGTGATTCTCCACCACTTTATGTATCCAAATCAAGCTTCTTACAAAGTGATTCATCCTGGTTTGATTGGAACGACGAAGAAGCTGTGCTATTCCCAAACTGGGAAACTGGAATCACCTGATTTGAAAGTGGGATAACTTCTTCATCCCCACTCCTATGAGATTTATTCAACTTCCTGGTGATTCTCCACCACTTTATGTATCCAAATCAAGCTTCTTACAAAGTGATTCATCCTGGTTTGATTGGAACGACGAAGAAGCTGTGTTATTCCCAAACTGGGAAACTGGAATCACCTGATTTGAAAGTGGGATAACTTCTTCATGCAAACTCCTATGAGATTTATTCAACTTCCTGGTGATTCTCCACCACTTATGTATCCAAATCAAGCTTCTTACAAAGAGATTCATCCTGGTTTGATTGGAACGACGAAGAAGCTGTGCTATTCCCAAACTGGGAAACTGGAATCACCTGATTTGAAAGTGGGATAACTTCTTCATGCCAACTCCTATGAGATTTATTCAACTTCCTGGTGATTCTCCACCACTTTATGTATCCAAATCAAGCTTCTTACAAAGAGATTCATCCTGGTTTGATTGGAACGACGAAGAAGCTGTGCTATTCCCAAACTGGGAAACTGGAATCACCTGATTTGAAAGTGGGATAACTTCTTCATGCCAACTCCTATGAGATTTATTCAACTTCCTGGTGATTCTCCACCACTTTATGTATCCAAATCAAGCTTCTTACAAAGTGATTCATCCTGGTTTGATTGGAACGACGAAGAAGCTGTGCTATTCCCAAACTGGGAAACTGGAATCACCTGATTTGAAAGTGGGATAACTTCTTCATGCCAACTCCTATGAGATTTATTCAACTTCCTGGTGATTCTCCACCACTTTATGTATCCAAATCAAGCTTCTTACAAAGAGATTCATCCTGGTTTGATTGGAACGACGAAGAAGCTGTGCTATTCCCAAACTGGGAAACTGGAATCACCTGATTTGAAAGTGGGATAACTTCTTCATGCCAACTCCTATGAGATTTATTCAACTTCCTGGTGATTCTCCACCACTTTATGTATCCAAATCAAGCTTCTTACAAAGAGATTCATCCTGGTTTGATTGGAACGACGAAGAAGCTGTGCTATTCCCAAACTGGGAAACTGGAATCACCTGATTTGAAAGTGGGATAACTTCTTCATGCCAACTCCTATGAGATTTATTCAACTTCCTGGTGATTCTCCACCACTTTATGTATCCAAATCAAGCTTCTTACAAAGTGATTCATCCTGGTTTGATTGGAACGACGAAGAAGCTGTGCTATTCCCAAACTGGGAAACTGGAATCACCTGATTTGAAAGTGGGATAACTTCTTCATGCCAACTCCTATGAGATTTATTCAACTTCCTGGTGATTCTCCACCACTTTATGTATCCAAATCAAGCTTCTCACAAAGTTATTCATCCTGGTTTGATTGGAACGACGAAGAAGCTGTGCTATTCCCAAACTGGGAAACTGGAATCACCTGATTTGAAAGTGGGATAACTTCTTCATGCCAACTCCTATGAGATTTATTCAACTTCCTGGTGATTCTCCACCACTTTATGTATCCAAATCAAGCTTCTTACAAAGAGATTCATCCTGGTTTGATTGGAACGACGAAGAAGCTGTGCTATTCCCAAACTGGAAACTGGAATCACCTGATTTGAAAGTGGGATAACTTCTTCATGCCAACTCCTATGAGATTTATTCAACTTCCTGGTGATTCTCCACCACTTTATGTATCCAAATCAAGCTTCTTACAAAGAGATTCATCCTGGTTTGATTGGAACGACGAAGAAGCTGTGCTATTCCCAAACTGGGAAACTGGAATCACCTGATTTGAAAGTGGGATAACTTCTTCATGCCAACTCCTATGAGATTTATTCAACTTCCTGGTGATTCTCCACCACTTTATGTATCCAAATCAAGCTTTTCACAAAGTGATTCATCCTGGTTTGATTGGAACGACGAAGAAGCTGTGCTATTCCCAAACTGGAAAACTGGAATCACCTGATTTGAAAGTGGGATAACTTCTTCATGCCAACTCCTATGAGATTTATTCAACTTCCTGGTGATTCTCCACCACTTTATGTATCCAAATCAAGCTTTTCACAAAGAGATTCATCCTGGTTTGATTGGAACGACGAAGAAGCTGTGCTATTCCCAAACTGGGAAACTGGAATCACCTGATTTGAAAGTGGGATAACTTCTTCATCCCAACTCCTATGAGATTTATTCAACTTCCTGGTGATTCTCCACCACTTTATGTATCCAAATCAAGCTTCTTACAAAGATATTCATCCTGGTTTGATTGGAACGACGAAGAAGCTGTGCTATTCCCAAACTGGGAAACTGGAATCACCTGATTTGAAAGTGGGATAACTTCTTCATCCCAACTCCTATGAGATTTATTCAACTTCCTGGTGATTCTCCACCACTTTATGTATCCAAATCAAGCTTCTTACAAAGAGATTCATCCTGGTTTGATTGGAACGACGAAGAAGCTGTGCTATTCCCAAACTGGGAAACTGGAATCACCTGATTTGAAAGTGGGATAACTTCTTCATGCCAACTCCTATGAGATTTATTCAACTTCCTGGTGATTCTCCACCACTTTATGTATCCAAATCAAGCTTCTTACAAAGTGATTCATCCTGGTTTGATTGGAACGACGAAGAAGCTGTGCTATTCCCAAACTGGGAAACTGGAATCACCTGATTTGAAAGTGGGATAACTTCTTCATCCCAACTCCTATGAGATTTATTCAACTTCCTGGTGATTCTCCACCACTTTATGTATCCAAATCAAGCTTCTCACAAAGTGATTCATCCTGGTTTGATTGGAACGACGAAGAAGCTGTGCTATTCCCAAACTGGGAAACTGGAATCACCTGATTTGAAAGTGGGATAACTTCTTCATGCCAACTCCTATGAGATTTATTCAACTTCCTGGTGATTCTCCACCACTTTATGTATCCAAATCAAGCTTCTTACAAAGAGATTCATCCTGGGTTGATTGGAACGACGAAGAAGCTGTGCTATTCCCAAACTGGAAACTGGAATCACCTGATTTGAAAGTGGGATAACTTCTTCATGCCAACTCCTATGAGATTTATTCAACTTCCTGGTGATTCTCCACCACTTTATGTATCCAAATCAAGCTTCTTACAAAGAGATTCATCCTGGTTTGATTGGAACGACGAAGAAGCTGTGCTATTCCCAAACTGGGAAACTGGAATCACCTGATTTGAAAGTGGGATAACTTCTTCATGCCAACTCCTATGAGATTTATTCAACTTCCTGGTGATTCTCCACCACTTTATGTATCCAAATCAAGCTTTTACAAAGTGATTCATCCTGGTTTGATTGGAACGACGAAGAAGCTGTGCTATTCCCAAACTGGGAAACTGGAATCACCTGATTTGAAAGTGGGATAACTTCTTCATGCCAACTCCTATGAGATTTATTCAACTTCCTGGTGATTCTCCACCACTTTATGTATCCAAATCAAGCTTCTTCACAAAGAGATTCATCCTGGTTTGATTGGAACGACGAAGAAGCTGTGCTATTCCCAAACTGGGAAACTGGAATCACCTGATTTGAAAGTGGGATAACTTCTTCATCCCACTCCTATGAGATTTATTCAACTTCCTGGTGATTCTCCACCACTTTATGTATCCAAATCAAGCTTCTTACAAAGAGATTCATCCTGGTTTGATTGGAACGACGAAGAAGCTGTGCTATTCCCAAACTGGGAAACTGGAATCACCTGATTTGAAAGTGGGATAACTTCTTCATCCCAACTCCTATGAGATTTATTCAACTTCCTGGTGATTCTCCACCACTTTATGTATCCAAATCAAGCTTCTTACAAAGAGATTCATCCTGGTTTGATTGGAACGACGAAGAAGCTGTGCTATTCCCAAACTGGGAAACTGGAATCACCTGATTTGAAAGTGGGATAACTTCTTCATGCCAACTCCTATGAGATTTATTCAACTTCCTGGTGATTCTCCACCACTTTATGTATCCAAATCAAGCTTCTTACAAAGAGATTCATCCTGGTTTGATTGGAACGACGAAGAAGCTGTGCTATTCCCAAACTGGGAAACTGGAATCACCTGATTTGAAAGTGGGATAACTTCTTCATGCCAACTCCTATGAGATTTATTCAACTTCCTGGTGATTCTCCACCACTTTATGTATCCAAATCAAGCTTCTTACAAAGAGATTCATCCTGGTTGATTGGAACGACGAAGAAGCTGTGCTATTCCCAAACTGGGAAACTGGAATCACCTGATTTGAAAGTGGGATAACTTCTTCATGCCAACTCCTATGAGATTTATTCAACTTCCTGGTGATTCTCCACCACTTTATGTATCCAAATCAAGCTTCTTACAAAGAGATTCATCCTGGTTTGATTGGAACGACGAAGAAGCTGTGCTATTCCCAAACTGGGAAACTGGAATCACCTGATTTGAAAGTGGGATAACTTCTTCATGCCAACTCCTATGAGATTTATTCAACTTCCTGGTGATTCTCCACCACTTTATGTATCCAAATCAAGCTTCTTACAAAGTGATTCATCCTGGTTTGATTGGAACGACGAAGAAGCTGTGCTATTCCCAAACTGGGAAACTGGAATCACCTGATTTGAAAGTGGGATAACTTCTTCATGCCCACTCCTATGAGATTTATTCAACTTCCTGGTGATTCTCCACCACTTTATGTATCCAAATCAAGCTTCTTACAAAGTGATTCATCCTGGTTTGATTGGAACGACGAAGAAGCTGTGCTATTCCCAAACTGGGAAACTGGAATCACCTGATTTGAAAGTGGGATAACTTCTTCATGCCAACTCCTATGAGATTTATTCAACTTCCTGGTGATTCTCCACCACTTTATGTATCCAAATCAAGCTTCTTACAAAGAGATTCATCCTGGTTTGATTGGAACGACGAAGAAGCTGTGCTATTCCCAAACTGGGAAACTGGAATCACCTGATTTGAAAGTGGGATAACTTCTTCATGCCAACTCCTATGAGATTTATTCAACTTCCTGGTGATTCTCCACCACTTTATGTATCCAAATCAAGCTTCTTACAAAGAGATTCATCCTGGTTTGATTGGAACGACGAAGAAGCTGTGCTATTCCCAAACTGGGAAACTGGAATCACCTGATTTGAAAGTGGGATAACTTCTTCATGCCAACTCCTATGAGATTTATTCAACTTCCTGGTGATTCTCCACCACTTTATGTATCCAAATCAAGCTTCTTACAAAGTGATTCATCCTGGTTTGATTGGAACGACGAAGAAGCTGTGCTATTCCCAAACTGGGAAACTGGAATCACCTGATTTGAAAGTGGGATAACTTCTTCATGCCAACTCCTATGAGATTTATTCAACTTCCTGGTGATTCTCCACCACTTTATGTATCCAAATCAAGCTTCTTACAAAGAGATTCATCCTGGTTTGATTGGAACGACGAAGAAGCTGTGCTATTCCCAAACTGGGAAACTGGAATCACCTGATTTGAAAGTGGGATAACTTCTTCATGCCAACTCCTATGAGATTTATTCAACTTCCTGGTGATTCTCCACCACTTTATGTATCCAAATCAAGCTTCTTACAAAGAGATTCATCCTGGTTTGATTGGAACGACGAAGAAGCTGTGCTATTCCCAAACTGGGAAACTGGAATCACCTGATTTGAAAGTGGGATAACTTCTTCATGCCAACTCCTATGAGATTTATTCAACTTCCTGGTGATTCTCCACCACTTTATGTATCCAAATCAAGCTTCTTACAAAGTGATTCATCCTGGTTTGATTGGAACGACGAAGAAGCTGTGCTATTCCCAAACTGGGAAACTGGAATCACCTGATTTGAAAGTGGGATAACTTCTTCATGCCAACTCCTATGAGATTTATTCAACTTCCTGGTGATTCTCCACCACTTTATGTATCCAAATCAAGCTTCTTACAAAGTGATTCATCCTGGTTTGATTGGAACGACGAAGAAGCTGTGCTATTCCCAAACTGGGAAACTGGAATCACCTGATTTGAAAGTGGGATAACTTCTTCATGCCAACTCCTATGAGATTTATTCAACTTCCTGGTGATTCTCCACCACTTTATGTATCCAAATCAAGCTTCTTACAAAGAGATTCATCCTGGGTTGATTGGAACGACGAAGAAGCTGTGCTATTCCCAAACTGGGAAACTGGAATCACCTGATTTGAAAGTGGGATAACTTCTTCATGCCAACTCCTATGAGATTTATTCAACTTCCTGGTGATTCTCCACCACTTTATGTATCCAAATCAAGCTTCTTACAAAGAGATTCATCCTGGTTTGATTGGAACGACGAAGAAGCTGTGCTATTCCCAAACTGGGAAACTGGAATCACCTGATTTGAAAGTGGGATAACTTCTTCATGCCAACTCCTATGAGATTTATTCAACTTCCTGGTGATTCTCCACCACTTTATGTATCCAAATCAAGCTTTTCACAAAGTGATTCATCCTGGTTTGATTGGAACGACGAAGAAGCTGTGCTATTCCCAAACTGGGAAACTGGAATCACCTGATTTGAAAGTGGGATAACTTCTTCATGCCAACTCCTATGAGATTTATTCAACTTCCTGGTGATTCTCCACCACTTTATGTATCCAAATCAAGCTTTTACAAAGAGATTCATCCTGGTTTGATTGGAACGACGAAGAAGCTGTGCTATTCCCAAACTGGGAAACTGGAATCACCTGATTTGAAAGTGGGATAACTTCTTCATCCCAACTCCTATGAGATTTATTCAACTTCCTGGTGATTCTCCACCACTTTATGTATCCAAATCAAGCTTCTTACAAAGAGATTCATCCTGGTTTGATTGGAACGACGAAGAAGCTGTGCTATTCCCAAACTGGGAAACTGGAATCACCTGATTTGAAAGTGGGATAACTTCTTCATCCCAACTCCTATGAGATTTATTCAACTTCCTGGTGATTCTCCACCACTTTATGTATCCAAATCAAGCTTCTTACAAAGAGATTCATCCTGGTTTGATTGGAACGACGAAGAAGCTGTGCTATTCCCAAACTGGGAAACTGGAATCACCTGATTTGAAAGTGGGATAACTTCTTCATGCCAACTCCTATGAGATTTATTCAACTTCCTGGTGATTCTCCACCACTTTATGTATCCAAATCAAGCTTCTTACAAAGAGATTCATCCTGGGTTGATTGGAACGACGAAGAAGCTGTGCTATTCCCAAACTGGGAAACTGGAATCACCTGATTTGAAAGTGGGATAACTTCTTCATCCCAACTCCTATGAGATTTATTCAACTTCCTGGTGATTCTCCACCACTTTATGTATCCAAATCAAGCTTCTTACAAAGAGATTCATCCTGGTTTGATTGGAACGACGAAGAAGCTGTGCTATTCCCAAACTGGGAAACTGGAATCACCTGATTTGAAAGTGGGATAACTTCTTCATGCCAACTCCTATGAGATTTATTCAACTTCCTGGTGATTCTCCACAACTTTATGTATCCAAATCAAGCTTCTTACAAAGTGATTCATCCTGGTTTGATTGGAACGACGAAGAAGCTGTGCTATTCCCAAACTGGGAAACTGGAATCACCTGATTTGAAAGTGGGATAACTTCTTCATGCCAACTCCTATGAGATTTATTCAACTTCCTGGTGATTCTCCACCACTTTATGTATCCAAATCAAGCTTCTTACAAAGAGATTCATCCTTGTTTGATTGGAACGACGAAGAAGCTGTGCTATTCCCAAACTGGGAAACTGGAATCACCTGATTTGAAAGTGGGATAACTTCTTCATCCCCACTCCTATGAGATTTATTCAACTTTCTGGTGATTCTCCACCACTTTATGTATCCAAATCAAGCTTCTTACAAAGAGATTCATCCTGGTTTGATTGGAACGACGAAGAAGCTGTGCTATTCCCAAACTGGGAAACTGGAATCACCTGATTTGAAAGTGGGATAACTTCTTCATGCCAACTCCTATGAGATTTATTCAACTTCCTGGTGATTCTCCACCACTTTATGTATCCAAATCAAGCTTCTTACAAAGTGATTCATCCTGGTTTGATTGGAACGACGAAGAAGCTGTGCTATTCCCAAACTGGGAAACTGGAATCACCTGATTTGAAAGTGGGATAACTTCTTCATCCCAACTCCTATGAGATTTATTCAACTTCCTGGTGATTCTCCACCACTTTATGTATCCAAATCAAGCTTCTTACAAAGTGATTCATCCTGGTTTGATTGGAACGACGAAGAAGCTGTGCTATTCCCAAACTGGGAAACTGGAATCACCTGATTTGAAAGTGGGATAACTTCTTCATGCCAACTCCTATGAGATTTATTCAACTTCCTGGTGATTCTCCACCACTTTATGTATCCAAATCAAGCTTCTTACAAAGAGATTCATCCTGGTTTGATTGGAACGACGAAGAAGCTGTGCTATTCCCAAACTGGGAAACTGGAATCACCTGATTTGAAAGTGGGATAACTTCTTCATGCCAACTCCTATGAGATTTATTCAACTTCCTGGTGATTCTCCACCACTTTATGTATCCAAATCAAGCTTCTTACAAAGAGATTCATCCTGGTTTGATTGGAACGACGAAGAAGCTGTGCTATTCCCAAACTGGGAAACTGGAATCACCTGATTTGAAAGTGGGATAACTTCTTCATGCCCACTCCTATGAGATTTATTCAACTTCCTGGTGATTCTCCACCACTTTATGTATCCAAATCAAGCTTCTTACAAAGAGATTCATCCTGGTTTGATTGGAACGACGAAGAAGCTGTGCTATTCCCAAACTGGGAAACTGGAATCACCTGATTTGAAAGTGGGATAACTTCTTCATGCCAACTCCTATGAGATTTATTCAACTTCCTGGTGATTCTCCACCACTTTATGTATCCAAATCAAGCTTCTTACAAAGAGATTCATCCTGGTTTGATTGGAACGACGAAGAAGCTGTGCTATTCCCAAACTGGGAAACTGGAATCACCTGATTTGAAAGTGGGATAACTTCTTCATGCCAACTCCTATGAGATTTATTCAACTTCCTGGTGATTCTCCACCACTTTATGTATCCAAATCAAGCTTCTTACAAAGAGATTCATCCTGGTTTGATTGGAACGACGAAGAAGCTGTGCTATTCCCAAACTGGGAAACTGGAATCACCTGATTTGAATGTGGGATAACTTTTCATGCCAACTCCTATGAGATTTATTCAACTTCCTGGTGATTCTCCACCACTTTATGTATCCAAATCAAGCTTCTTACAAAGAGATTCATCCTGGTTGATTGGAACGACGAAGAAGCTGTGCTATTCCCAACTGGGAAACTGGAATCACCTGATTTGAAAGTGGGATAACTTCTTCATGCCAACTCCTATGAGATTTATTCAACTTCCTGGTGATTCTCCACCACTTTATGTATCCAAATCAAGCTTCTTACAAAGAGATTCATCCTGGGTTGATTGGAACGACGAAGAAGCTGTGCTATTCCCAAACTGGGAAACTGGAATCACCTGATTTGAAAGTGGGATAACTTCTTCATGCCAACTCCTATGAGATTTATTCAACTTCCTGGTGATTCTCCACCACTTTATGTATCCAAATCAAGCTTCTTACAAAGAGATTCATCCTGGTTGATTGGAACGACGAAGAAGCTGTGCTATTCCCAAACTGGGAAACTGGAATCACCTGATTTGAAAGTGGGATAACTTCTTCATGCCAACTCCTATGAGATTTATTCAACTTCCTGGTGATTCTCCACCACTTTATGTATCCAAATCAAGCTTCTTACAAAGTGATTCATCCTGGTTTGATTGGAACGACGAAGAAGCTGTGCTATTCCCAAACTGGGAAACTGGAATCACCTGATTTGAAAGTGGGATAACTTCTTCATGCCAACTCCTATGAGATTTATTCAACTTCCTGGTGATTCTCCACCACTTTATGTATCCAAATCAAGCTTCTTACAAAGAGATTCATCCTGGGTTGATTGGAACGACGAAGAAGCTGTGCTATTCCCAAACTGGGAAACTGGAATCACCTGATTTGAAAGTGGGATAACTTCTTCATCCCAACTCCTATGAGATTTATTCAACTTCCTGGTGATTCTCCACCACTTTATGTATCCAAATCAAGCTTCTTACAAAGTGATTCATCCTGGTTTGATTGGAACGACGAAGAAGCTGTGCTATTCCCAAACTGGGAAACTGGAATCACCTGATTTGAAAGTGGGATAACTTCTTCATCCCAACTCCTATGAGATTTATTCAACTTCCTGGTGATTCTCCACCACTTTATGTATCCAAATCAAGCTTTTCACAAAGTGATTCATCCTGGTTTGATTGGAACGACGAAGAAGTTGTCCTATTCCCAAACTGGGAAACTGGAATCACCTGATTTGAAAGTGGGATAACTTCTTCATGCCAACTCCTATGAGATTTATTCAACTTCCTGGTGATTCTCCACCACTTTATGTATCCAAATCAAGCTTCTTACAAAGAGATTCATCCTGGTTTGATTGGAACGACGAAGAAGCTGTGCTATTCCCAAACTGGGAAACTGGAATCACCTGATTTGAAAGTGGGATAACTTCTTCATGCCAACTCCTATGAGATTTATTCAACTTCCTGGTGATTCTCCACCACTTTATGTATCCAAATCAAGCTTCTACAAAGTGATTCATCCTGGTTTGATTGGAACGACGAAGAAGCTGTGCTATTCCCAAACTGGGAAACTGGAATCACCTGATTTGAAAGTGGGATAACTTCTTCATGCCAACTCCTATTAGATTTATTCAACTTCCTGGTGATTCTCCACCACTTTATGTATCCAAATCAAGCTTCTTACAACGAGATTCATCCTGGGTTGATTGGAACGACGAAGAAGCTGTGCTATTCCCAAACTGGGAAACTAGAATCACCTGATTTGAAAGTGGGATAACTTCTTCATGTTAACTTGAAGAAAGGAATGGAGAAGCTAAAGGTGTTAAGTTGAGATGGAGCTTGTGCAAAGATAGGGCAAGAGCTTTAGAGAGTGCCTATCAAGAGTGGTGAAGTGTCTTAAGAGAGCTAGAGGTGATCTGATGGTTGTTCTAAGCAAGGACAAAGTCTAGGAGAGACTTAGAAGAGTATTGAGGAGCAAATGGACGAGTGTACAAAGATAGGGCGAGGCTGGTACAGCCATGTACGGCCTAGTATGAATCAGTACGGATGGTGGACGTACCAAAGGTGTATACTCGGCCATTTGTGAGTCTTAAGGTTTGGTGCAAACTTAGGGTGCTTGTGTACGGACATTGAGTGATCCGTACATACTCTAAGGATTGTGATCAGCCTAACTTGAGTCCCAAGTAAGAAGAATGGCGTTGGCTGATTGTGTGAAGAAGCCAAGAGGCGCCAAAGTCTGAGTTTGAATGTTGGGACCAGTTATGGATAAGGCACAGCAAGAACCAGCTGGCGTGAGCTGTCCCTTGGCTGTGTATTGACCAAGAACCTGGACACAAGGGAGACTATGTTCATGGGCGCCTAAGATGATCCAATCAGAGGCCAGCCCTCCCTTTGACCAGATTCAAATCAACCAATCAAGCAACATCAGCCCTCAGCCAATCACAAGACATCACACAGATTGCAATACCAAGCTTACATCCTAGCCATCCATTCTCTCAAGTTAATATTATCCATTAGATTTAGGTTTCAGATTGTGTAAACCTATTGAGCTTATAAATAAGCATGTAAGGGGCGATTTTGAGCCTTAAGGGAGTTTGGGGGATTTCCCCTCTCCACTTCATAATAAAAGTGTGTTCTTGATCAGTTTCCCTTAATCTACCCCTTTCTTAGTCTCAAGTCTCTTAATCTCTCAAAGTCTCTTTGTTTCTGATTCAAGTTCATACTAGTTTCATCAGACCTCTTATTCAACTAGTTCAAGACCTTATCTTTGCCTTTAATGGCTTTTCATACACATACACAGCCAGAGCTCTCAAATCTCACATGGTATCAGAGCCAGGTTCATCAGAACCTGAGCTGAGCTTCCGCAAATCCACAGCTCTTATCTCAGCTCAAACCAAACCCTTGAAGTCATATCCATCCGAGTTCAGCTCTTGAAGAAGAAGAGACTTGAAGCCGTGGAGTGTTATCCTGTCCCTTAAGCCGTTTCTGTCTGTACCTGATGGAGAGAGTCTCATTGGAAGCAAAGGAGGATGGAGAGGCGTCATGAACCTCAAGCCAAAACTCCTTGTCCAAGAGCTTGTTACATCCGGCTACAAGAAAGATGAAGTGAAGTGAAGAGAAGCCGGCTTGATAGTATGGAGCAAGGAGGGGTCTTTGGGTGTGAGAAACAAGAAGGAGGCCATGAGTAGAAGGAGGAGAGGCTGGGTGACGATCCATACTCTCATGTCCAACAAAACCGTGAGCCAAAAGCCATTGGAGGTTCAAGGAACCAAACCGGTTCCTTGGCTGTAAGCTAATACTATCCCTTCTTGATAATGAGCTTGTGTTGTGACTGTGCCTGGTTATTGTGATGTGTATTGATTGAAAAACCTGAGGATAATGTGTGATTGCTAAATAAAATTAGTTGAATCTGTCCCAGGATGCTTTAAAGGCTTGTTTAGTGTTTAAAGAGTAAAATGCTTGCTCCTGTTAAGTAATGAGTTTGCTAAATGAAATGGTATTGTTTGAAGCTCATGAACTGAAAACAGATTGAAAGTAATGCATTCTCTGATGATAAGTGATGATAGTAATGCTTAGCCTAAGTTATAAATGAATGTGTGATGGATTGTATTGTTGCATTCATGAATTGAAACTGATTAAAGGTTAGTGCATACTGTCAAAAGGCTGTCTTACATTGAAGCATTAGATTCATGTCTAAATGCTGAGTAAAGAAGCTTTAAAAATTGCCTAAGTAGCTTGTATTGAATCTGTTATGATCTTACTTGTGCTTAGAGAGTTTGCTTGCAAAGATTAGAACTTGAAAATGTCTAGTTTAATCTGTTGCATTGCTTAAAGACATTGGTGTTCAAACTTGATGATGCATCAAGGGTTGACCCAATGCACTTGTGTCTTATCTTTGCTGGAGTTTGAGTGATGTTTCAGGTTCACAAGAGGTGTTCTTGGTTCACCATCCATCCGAGTTGAAAGAGGAAGACTTTGCCCATTGTGTGGAGCAATGGAGAGTTAAGAAAGAAGTGGTGATGCGCCACTGGTGTGTAGTGTCACTGAAGCTCACTTGCAAGCTTGGACCTATACTCAATCCAAGCTTGAGGAGGGGAGTTTAGTGAGCTATCAGTCGGACCAAGAAGGTTCAGAAGGTCCATTGCAAGCAACTGAAGAAGAAGGAGCCATCCGGGTCTAGGCAGTGGCGTGTCTAGGCAAGAGAGTGTTCAGAGCACTCTTGGCTGTGAGAAGATGAAGACTCTATCAGTGCGGCTTCTAGTGTGAGGTGGCTGAAGAGGTAGCTGAAGCTTCCACGAGCACTCCATGAAGATGGCGAGTTCAGAAGGTGTTGCAATGGAGTAATGGTGCAGATCATGAAGCTATCCATCCAAGCTTGTTCCTGTGAGAGTCTCAAGCTTGAGGGGGAGTGTTGAAGCTTACATGATCTGAGAGTACTTGGTGGTTATTCAAGAAGAGGAGCAGATCAGTTATGAAGCATAATGAAGGATGAAGAAGCGATCTCCAATGCGGCCTCTAGAGTGAGGTGATTGGTACTACAGTCTGAAGCATCCTGTCATGAAGGTTTCAGTAACATGGTGGTGACTCATGAAGAAGAAGCAGCCAAGACTCAGCTTGTATCTATCAAGGAAGATCTGGTAGTCCGAGCACTTGATCACAACAAGAAGGTTGTGAGAAAGGGGGAGAGACCAAGATCTGTCTAAAGAAGAGTACAAGAAGTGTTGATGATGAGCAAGAGGAGTGGGTTCTATCTTGCATCAAATGAGGGCCATGATCCAGAGTCTTTGTGTCCCTTACATTGCTGGTAAGGCACAAAGACTCACTGGCCAATCCCTAGGCCTTGGAGGCTTTACTCTTTTTCCCTCATCAAGGCTTTGTCCCAAAGGGTTTTCCTTGGTGAGGTTTTTAATGAGGAAGTTCTTCAAGGTTCCAAGCTTGACTTAGGATCAGCTAAAGTCAAGCTTGAGGGGGAGTGTTAACTTGAAGAAAGGAATGGAGAAGCTAAAGGTGTTAAGTTGAGATGGAGCTTGTGCAAAGATAGGGCAAGAGCTTTAGAGAGTGCCTATCAAGAGTGGTGAAGTGTCTTAAGAGAGCTAGAGGTGATCTGATGGTTGTTCTAAGCAAGGACAAAGTCTAGGAGAGACTTAGAAGAGTATTGAGGAGCAAATGGACGAGTGTACAAAGATAGGGCGAGGCTGGTACAGCCATGTACGGCCTAGTATGAATCAGTACGGATGGTGGACGTACCAAAGGTGTATACTCGGCCATTTGTGAGTCTTAAGGTTTGGTGCAAACTTAGGGTGCTTGTGTACGGACATTGAGTGATCCGTACATACTCTAAGGATTGTGATCAGCCTAACTTGAGTCCCAAGTAAGAAGAATGGCGTTGGCTGATTGTGTGAAGAAGCCAAGAGGCGCCAAAGTCTGAGTTTGAATGTTGGGACCAGTTATGGATAAGGCACAGCAAGAACCAGCTGGCGTGAGCTGTCCCTTGGCTGTGTATTGACCAAGAACCTGGACACAAGGGAGACTATGTTCATGGGCGCCTAAGATGATCCAATCAGAGGCCAGCCCTCCCTTTGACCAGATTCAAATCAACCAATCAAGCAACATCAGCCCTCAGCCAATCACAAGACATCACACAGATTGCAATACCAAGCTTACATCCTAGCCATCCATTCTCTCAAGTTAATATTATCCATTAGATTTAGGTTTCAGATTGTGTAAACTATTGAGCTTATAAATAAGCATGTAAGGGGCGATTTTGAGCCTTAAGGGAGTTTGGGGGATTTCCCCTCTCCACTTCATAATAAAAGTGTGTTCTTGATCAGTTTCCCTTAATCTACCCCTTTCTTAGTCTCAAGTCTCTTAATCTCTCAAAGTCTCTTTGTTTCTGATTCAAGTTCATACTAGTTTCATCAGACCTCTTATTCAACTAGTTCAAGACCTTATCTTTGCCTTTAATGGCTTTTCATACACATACACAGCCAGAGCTCTCAAATCTCACACTTCATGCCAACTCCTATTAGATTTATTCAACTTCCTGGTGAGTCTCCACCACTTTATGTATCCAAATCAGCTTCTTACAAAGAGATTCATCCTGGGTTGATTGGAACGACGAAGAAGCTGTGCTATTCCCAAACTGGGAAACTGGAATCACCTGATTTGAAAGTGGGATAACTTCTTCATGCCAACTCTATTAGATTTATTCAACTTCCTGGTGATTCTCCACCACTTTATGTATCCAAATCAAGCTTCTTACAAAGAGATTCATCCTGGGTTGATTGGAACGACGAAGAAGCTGTGCTATTCCCAAACTGGGAAACTGGAATCACCTGATTGAAAGTGGGATAACTTCTTCATGCCAACTCCTATGAGATTTATTCAACTTCCTGGTGATTTTCCACCACTTTATGTATCCAAATCAAGCTTCTTACAAAGTGATTCTTCCTGGTTTGATTGGAACGACGAAGAAGCTGTGCTATTCCCAAACTGGGGAAACTGGAATCACCTGATTTGAAAGTGGGATAACTTCTTCATGCCAACTCCTATTAGATTTATTCAACTTCCTGGTGATTCTCCACCACTTTATGTATCCAAATCAAGCTTCTTACAAAGAGATTCATCCTGGGTTGATTGGAACGACGAAGAAGCTGTGCTATTCCCAAACTGGGAAACTGGAATCACCTGATTTGAAAGTGGGATAACTTCTTCATGCCAACTCCTATTAGATTTATTCAACTTCCTGTGATTCTCCACCACTTATGTATCCAAATCAAGCTTCTTACAAAGAGATTCATCCTGCGTTGATTGGACGACGAAGAAGCTTGTGCTATTCCAAACTGGGAAACTGGAATCACCTGATTTGAAAGTGGTGATAACTTCTTCATGCCAACTCCTATGAGATTTATTCAACTTCCTGGTGATTCTCCACCACTTTATGTATCCAAATCAAGCTTCTTACAAAGTGATTCTTCCTGGTTTGATTGGAACGACGAAGAAGCTGTGCTTATTCCCAAACTGGGAAACTGGAATCACCTGATTTGAAAGTGGGTAAACTTCTTCATGCCAACTCCTATGAGATTTATTCAACTTCCTGGTGATTCTCCACCACTTTATGTATCCAAATCAACGCTTTTCACAAAAGTGATTCATCCTGGTTTGAAAGTGGGTAAACTTCTTCATCCCCACTCCTATGAGATTTATTCAACTTTTCGGTGATTCTACACCACTTTATGTATCCAAATCAAGCTTCTACAAGAGATTCATCCTGGTTTGATTGGAACGACGAAGAAGCTGTGCTATCCCAAACTGGGAAACTGGAATCACCTGATTTGAAAGTGGGATAACTTCTTCATGCCAACTCCTATTAGATTTATTCAACTTCCTGGTGATTCTCCCCACTTTATGTATCCAATCAAGCTTCTTACAAAGCGATTCATCCTGGTTGATTGGAACGACGAGAAGAAGCTGTGATATTCCCAAACTGGGAAGGAAACTGGAATCACCTGATTTGAAAGTGGGATAACTTTTTCATGCTAACTCCTATGAGATTTATTCAACTTCTGGTGATCTCCACCACTTTATGTATCCAAATCAAGCTTCTTACAAAGAGATTCCTCCTGGTTGATTGGAACGAGGGAAGAAGCTGTGCTATTCCCAAAATGGGAAACTGGAATCACCTGATTGAAAGTGGGATAACTTCTTTCATGCCAACTCCTATAAGATTTATTCAACTTCCTGGTGATTCTCCACCACTTTTATGTATCCAAATCAAGCTTCTTACAAAGAGATTCATCCTGGCTTGATGGAACGACGAAAGACGAAGAAGCTGTGGTGTATATTCCCAAACTGGGAAACTAGAATCACCTGATTTGAAAGTGGGATAACTTCTTCATCCCCACTCCTATTAGATTTATTTAACTTCCTGGTGATTCTCCACCACTTTATGTATCCAAATCAAGCTTCTTACAAAGAGATTCATATACACTTTTGTGTATTAGAGTGTTTAAGAACAATCAGATTGTTTTGTGTAAGATAAAGAGATTAAGAGACTAAGTAGAGAGAGAATAAGAGAATACTCAAAACTCCATTAATTAATTTAATGTCTCAGACAAAGTTATATATGAAGAGATAAGGATAATAAAAGAGGATTTCGAAATCATACGATGTGAAGTCAAGGGATAGGCTTGTAAAGATGCTTCACATGCTTGGACAGGCTGTAAAGGTGCTTTACCTTTCCAGCTATGACCAGACCTTATCCAAACTACTCCTTCCTTATCCAGACTTCCTCTTGGGCGTGATCCCACTCTCCAACGGGATGCAAAGTAACTTCCTAAGCTTTTAACTTAGTTTACCACAGTCAAACCGAATTTACTGTGGTAAAACTCCAAAGTGTACTATCTGCCCTAATACTCTTCCTCTATCATGTATCACCTCTTCTCAACACTCCCCCTCAAGCTTGACCATGTAGAACAAGTCAAGCTTGGAAACCATGAAGACCTCCCTCATTAAAAACCTCACCAAGGAAAACCCATTGGGATAAAACCTTGATGAGGGAAAAAGAGTGGGGACTCCATGGTTAAGGGGCCTCAGCTCCTTGGAGTAAGATCCAATGAGTCCAAAGCCTTGATAGTATGGACTCCATTGTCTTAATCTCGCTGCCTTAGTAAACACATCTGCAAGCTGGTCTTCACTTCTTGTATAACATGGCAGTATCACTCCTAAGATAATCATCTGCCTCACCTTATGACAACACCTTATGTGCTTTGTTCTCTCATGAAACAACTGAGTTGGAGGCAATGTGGATAGCTGCTGTTGTCACAATGCATAGTCATAGGAGTAGTCTGCTCAATCTCTAGATGCTTCAAAGATCCCCTTGATCCACACCAACTCGTTTGTCAGCTTCAACATGGCTCTATACTCAGCTTCAGCACTTGAACAGGAGATAACCTTCTGCTTCTTACTCTTCCAAGTTACCAAGTTCCCTCCAATGAATGTACAATACCAGTAGTTGACTCCTGTTTGATCTCCTGCCA
>NW_026014859.1:0-33740 GCF_020379485.1 Brassica napus
TTGCAAAGATGTGAACTTGATTGTCTTGTTTATCTGTTGCATTGCTTAAAGACATTGGTGTTCAAACTTGATGATGCATCAAGTGTTGACCCAATGCACTTTGTCTGACCTTTGCTGGAGTTGAGTGATTTTCAGGAACATGAGAAGTGTTACTTGTCCATCACCAATCCGAGTAGAAGAGGAAGACAATGGCCATTGTTGAAGCAATGGAGAGTGGCTTGTGTGTATGGCCGGTTGAGAAGCGCAGCTAGTGATAGTGATGAGCTCCTGGTTCATGAAGACACACAGTAAAGGTCATCACCAAAGTCTTGAGGAGACCGGTGGACCTGAGGGTACTTGAAGCTAAAGGCAAGAGGTGGATCAGTGATTAAGCGCAGCTGTTAGGGTGTGTGCTCCTGGTCTTGAAGTTCATTGAGCCTCATTTCAAGCTTGAACCTAGACTCAATTCAAGCTTGTGGGGGGATTCAAATGGCAACACCCTAAGAGCCAAAGTTCAAGACCTGTTTCCTCCTTACCATTACAAGAGAATGAAGATGAAGCATCCGGGTTTAGGCAGTGGCAAAGCCTAAGACAAGAGAGTATTCAGAGTGCTCTTGGCTGTGTGAAGAAGAGTTACTCTAGCAATGCGGCTTCAGGTATTGAGGTGGTTGTAGAGAGCTTTGAATCAACCAGCATTCCAAGAAGATGGCAAAGTCAGAAGTGAGTGTGTAATGGTTTGTGTTGCGGTTCAAGAAGCAATCCTTCCAAGCTTGACTGTTCCACATGGTCAGCTTGAGGGGGAGTTTTTAGATGCTTCTGTGATCCGAGAATGGAGTGAGAGTACTTGGTGGTTATTCAAGAAGAGAAGACATCCTGGTGAAGAAGTGTAGTGAAGATGAAGAAGCAATCCAAGGCGGCTTCTAGAGTTGAGGTGATTGGAGAGAAGCTGAGGCATGTTCACATAAGTTCAAGCAAGGTGTGATCTCATGAAGAAGAAGCAACCAAGACTCAGCTTGTATCTATCAAGGAAGATCTGGTAGTCCGAGCACTTGATCACAACAAGAAGTTGTGAGAAAAGGGGAGAGACCAAGATCTGTCTGAAGAAGAGTACAAGAAGTGTTGATGATGAGCAAGAGGAGTGGGTTCTATCTTGCATCATATGAGGGCCATGATCCAAGTCTTTGTGTCCCTTACTTGTGGTAAGGCACAAAGACTCACTGGCCAATCCCTAGGCCTTGAAGGCTTTACTCTTTTTCCCTCATCAAGGTTTTGTCCCAAAGGGTTTTCCTTGGTGAGTTTTTAATGAGGAAGTTCTTCAAGGTTCCAAGCTTGACTTGGATCAGCTAAAGTCAAGCTTGGGGGGAGTGTTAACTTGAAGAAAAGAAATGGTGTCAAAGGAGAAGTATGGGGAGTTGGGTCTGGTACAAAGATAGGGCAAGTCTTATAGAGATTGTCTATCAAGAGTTATGATGTCTTAAGATAGCTAGAAGTCTCTATGTGGTTCTAAGCAAGGGCAAAGTCTTGGAAAGACTTAGAAGAGTGTTTGAGGAGCAAATGGACGAGTGTGCAAAGATAGGGCAAGGCCGGTACGCCATGTACGGACACAAGGATGGGCAGGCCGGTACGGCTTAGACTCGGCCATTTGTGAGTCTTAGGCTTGGTGCAAAACTTAGGGCATCTGTGTACGGACATGGCAAATGATCCGTACATGCTCTATGTTTGTGATCAACCTATTGAGTCTCAAGGAGAAAGACTCGTGTGGCTCATGTATAAAGGAGCCATAAGGATATTCAAATCCAAGAAGGGCGCGGATGTCTTTGGCAACATCCTTGGTACCGTGTTGGAGATAGGAGACAGCTGTTCAAGCTGCCACTGAGCTGTGGATTGACCATGTATCTGGACAGATCATTGGACCATTCAGGAGCCTAAAGAGCCAATAAGAGGCTGGTCTCTACTTGGACCAGATTCCCAATAACCAATCAGACAGCAAAGAGAGTTTAACCAATCGATGAAGACCAGACCACTCTCCATCTGAACCATCCATTTTCAACTTCAAGTTTATCAGCCATTAGATTTAGCTTTATGATTTGCATCTTGTAAGAGCTTTATCAGCTTAGTAAGCGATTTGTAAAGGTTAAGGGAGTAAGGGGGATTTCCCTCTCCACTTCATGAAATCGAAGTGTGTCTTGAATCAGATTCTCTTTAATCTCTCCCTTTCTTTAGTCTTTAATCTCCTAATCTCTCAAGTCTTTTGTTTCTGATTTAAGTAAACACTCTCATCAATCTCCTGTCTAAATCACCTAGAGCAAGCTCTCATCTTTCCTCCATTGGAGTTTATACACACACACCACAACTGAGAAGAGACTCTATAAATCCTTAATCCCACCTATGAGATTTATTCAACTTCCTGGTGATTCTCCACCACTTTATGTATCCAAATCAAGCTTTTCACAAAGTGATTCATCCTGGTTTGATTGGAACGACGAAGAAGCTGTGCTATTCCCAAACTGGGAAACTGGAATCACCTGATTTGAAAGTGGGATAACTTCTTCATGCCAACTCCTATGAGATTTATTCAACTTCCTGGTGATTCTCCACCACTTATGTATCCAAATCAAGCTTCTTACAAAGAGATTCATCCTGGTTTGATTGGAACGACGAAGAAGCTGTGCTATTCCCAAACTGGGAAACTGGAATCACCTGATTTGAAAGTGGGATAACTTCTTCATCCCAACTCCTATGAGATTTATTCAACTTCCTGGTGATTCTCCACCACTTTATGTATCCAAATCAAGCTTCTTACAAAGAGATTCATCCTGGTTTGATTGGAACGACGAAGAAGCTGTGCTATTCCCAAATGGGAAACTGGAATCACCTGATTTGAAAGTGGGATAACTTCTTCATGCCAACTCCTATGAGATTTATTCAACTTCCTGGTGATTCTCCACCACTTTATGTATCCAAATCAAGCTTCTTACAAAGTGATTCATCCTGGTTTGATTGGAACGACGAAGAAGCTGTGCTATTCCCAAACTGGGAAACTGGAATCACCTGATTTGAAAGTGGGATAACTTTTTTCATGCCAACTCCTATGAGATTTATTCAACTTCCTGGTGATTCTCCACCACTTTATGTATCCAAATCAAGCTTCTTACAAAGAGATTCATCCTGGGTTGATTGGAACGACGAAGAAGCTGTGCTATTCCCAAACTGGGAAACTGGAATCACCTGATTTGAAAGTGGGATAACTTCTTCATGCCAACTCCTATGAGATTTATTCAACTTCCTGGTGATTCTCCACCACTTTATGTATCCAAATCAAGCTTCTTACAAAGTGATTCATCCTGGTTTGATTGGAACGACGAAGAAGCTGTGCTATTCCCAAACTGGGAAACTGGAATCACCTGATTTGAAAGTGGGATAACTTCTTCATGCCAACTCCTATGAGATTTATTCAACTTCCTGGTGATTCTCCACCACTTTATGTATCCAAATCAAGTTCTTACAAAGTGATTCATCCTGGTTTGATTGGAACGACGAAGAAGCTGTGCTATTCCCAAACTGGGAAACTGGAATCACCTGATTTGAAAGTGGGATAACTTCTTCATGCCAACTCCTATGAGATTTATTCAACTTCCTGGTGATTCTCCACCACTTTATGTATCCAAATCAAGCTTCTTACAAAGTGATTCATCCTGGTTTGATTGGAACGACGAAGAAGCTGTGCTATTCCCAAACTGGGAAACTGGAATCACCTGATTTGAAAGTGGGATAACTTCTTCATCCCACTCCTATGAGATTTATTCAACTTCCTGGTGATTCTCCACCACTTTATGTATCCAAATCAAGCTTCTCACAAAGTGATTCATCCTGGTTTGATTGGAACGACGAAGAAGCTGTGTTATTCCCAAACTGGGAAACTGGAATCACCTGATTTGAAAGTGGGATAACTTCTTCATGCCAACTCCTATGAGATTTATTCAACTTCCTGGTGATTCTCCACCACTTATGTATCCAAATCAAGCTTCTTACAAAGAGATTCATCCTGGTTGATTGGAACGACGAAGAAGCTGTGCTATTCCCAAACTGGGAAACTGGAATCACCTGATTTGAAAGTGGGATAACTTCTTCATGCCAACTCCTATGAGATTTATTCAACTTCCTGGTGATTCTCCACCACTTTATGTATCCAAATCAAGCTTCTTACAAAGGATTCATCCTGGTTTGATTGGAACGACGAAGAAGCTGTGCTATTCCCAAACTGGGAAACTGGAATCACCTGATTTGAAAGTGGGATAACTTCTTCATGCCAACTCCTATGAGATTTATTCAACTTCCTGGTGATTCTCCACCACTTTATGTATCCAAATCAAGCTTCTTACAAAGTGATTCATCCTGGTTTGATTGGAACGACGAAGAAGCTGTGCTATTCCCAAACTGGGAAACTGGAATCACCTGATTTGAAAGTGGGATAACTTCTTCATGCCAACTCCTATGAGATTTATTCAACTTCCTGGTGATTCTCCACCACTTTATGTATCCAAATCAAGCTTCTTACAAAGAGATTCATCCTGGTTTGATTGGAACGACGAAGAAGCTGTGCTATTCCCAAACTGGGAAACTGGAATCACCTGATTTGAAAGTGGGATAACTTCTTCATGCCAACTCCTATGAGATTTATTCAACTTCCTGGTGATTCTCCACCACTTTATGTATCCAAATCAAGCTTCTTACAAAGAGATTCATCCTGGTTTGATTGGAACGACGAAGAAGCTGTGCTATTCCCAAACTGGGAAACTGGAATCACCTGATTTGAAAGTGGGATAACTTCTTCATGCCAACTCCTATGAGATTTATTCAACTTCCTGGTGATTCTCCACCACTTTATGTATCAAATCAAGCTTCTTACAAAGTGATTCATCCTGGTTTGATTGGAACGACGAAGAAGCTGTGCTATTCCCAAACTGGGAAACTGGAATCACCTGATTTGAAAGTGGGATAACTTCTTCATCCCAACTCCTATGAGATTTATTCAACTTCCTGGTGATTCTCCACCACTTTATGTATCCAAATCAAGCTTCTCACAAAGTGATTCATCCTGGTTTGATTGGAACGACGAAGAAGCTGTGCTATTCCCAAACTGGGAAACTGGAATCACCTGATTTGAAAGTGGGATAACTTCTTCATGCCAACTCCTATGAGATTTATTCAACTTCCTGGTGATTCTCCACCACTTTATGTATCCAAATCAAGCTTCTTACAAAGAGATTCATCCTGGTTGATTGGAACGACGAAGAAGCTGTGCTATTCCCAAACTGGGAAACTGGAATCACCTGATTTGAAAGTGGGATAACTTCTTCATGCCAACTCCTATGAGATTTATTCAACTTCCTGGTGATTCTCCACCACTTTATGTATCCAAATCAAGCTTCTTACAAAGAGATTCATCCTGGTTTGATTGGAACGACGAAGAAGCTGTGCTATTCCCAAACTGGGAAACTGGAATCACCTGATTTGAAAGTGGGATAACTTCTTCATGCCAACTCCTATGAGATTTATTCAACTTCCTGGTGATTCTCCACCACTTTATGTATCCAAATCAAGCTTTTACAAAGTGATTCATCCTGGTTTGATTGGAACGACGAAGAAGCTGTGCTATTCCCAAACTGGGAAACTGGAATCACCTGATTTGAAAGTGGGATAACTTCTTCATGCCAACTCCTATGAGATTTATTCAACTTCCTGGTGATTCTCCACCACTTTATGTATCCAAATCAAGCTTTTACAAAGTGATTCATCCTGGTTTGATTGGAACGACGAAGAAGCTGTGCTATTCCCAAACTGGGAAACTGGAATCACCTGATTTGAAAGTGGGATAACTTCTTCATCCCAACTCCTATGAGATTTATTCAACTTCCTGGTGATTCTCCACCACTTTATGTATCCAAATCAAGCTTCTTACAAAGAGATTCATCCTGGTTTGATTGGAACGACGAAGAAGCTGTGCTATTCCCAAACTGGGAAACTGGAATCACCTGATTTGAAAGTGGGATAACTTCTTCATCCCAACTCCTATGAGATTTATTCAACTTCCTGGTGATTCTCCACCACTTTATGTATCCAAATCAAGCTTCTTACAAAGAGATTCATCCTGGTTTGATTGGAACGACGAAGAAGCTGTGCTATTCCCAAACTGGGAAACTGGAATCACCTGATTTGAAAGTGGGATAACTTCTTCATGCCAACTCCTATGAGATTTATTCAACTTCCTGGTGATTCTCCACCACTTTATGTATCAAATCAAGCTTCTTACAAAGTGATTCATCCTGGTTTGATTGGAACGACGAAGAAGCTGTGCTATTCCCAAACTGGGAAACTGGAATCACCTGATTTGAAAGTGGGATAACTTCTTCATCCCACTTCCTATGAGATTTATTCAACTTCCTGGTGATTCTCCACCACTTTATGTATCCAAATCAAGCTTCTCACAAAGTGATTCATCCTGGTTTGATTGGAACGACGAAGAAGCTGTGCTATTCCCAAACTGGGAAACTGGAATCACCTGATTTGAAAGTGGGATAACTTCTTCATGCCAACTCCTATGAGATTTATTCAACTTCCTGGTGATTCTCCACCACTTTATGTATCCAAATCAAGCTTCTTACAAAGAGATTCATCCTGGTTTGATTGGAACGACGAAGAAGCTGTGCTATTCCCAAACTGGGAAACTGGAATCACCTGATTTGAAAGTGGGATAACTTCTTCATGCCAACTCCTATGAGATTTATTCAACTTCCTGGTGATTCTCCACCACTTTATGTATCCAAATCAAGCTTCTTACAAAGAGATTCATCCTGGTTTGATTGGAACGACGAAGAAGCTGTGCTATTCCCAAACTGGGAAACTGGAATCACCTGATTTGAAAGTGGGATAACTTCTTCATGCCAACTCCTATGAGATTTATTCAACTTCCTGGTGATTCTCCACCACTTTATGTATCCAAATCAAGCTTTTACAAAGTGATTCATCCTGGTTTGATTGGAACGACGAAGAAGCTGTGCTATTCCCAAACTGGGAAACTGGAATCACCTGATTTGAAAGTGGGATAACTTCTTCATGCCAACTCCTATGAGATTTATTCAACTTCCTGGTGATTCTCCACCACTTTATGTATCCAAATCAAGCTTTTACAAAGAGATTCATCCTGGTTTGATTGGAACGACGAAGAAGCTGTGCTATTCCCAAACTGGGAAACTGGAATCACCTGATTTGAAAGTGGGATAACTTCTTCATCCCAACTCCTATGAGATTTATTCAACTTCCTGGTGATTCTCCACCACTTTATGTATCCAAATCAAGCTTCTTACAAAGAGATTCATCCTGGTTTGATTGGAACGACGAAGAAGCTGTGCTATTCCCAAACTGGGAAACTGGAATCACCTGATTTGAAAGTGGGATAACTTCTTCATCCCAACTCCTATGAGATTTATTCAACTTCCTGGTGATTCTCCACCACTTTATGTATCCAAATCAAGCTTCTTACAAAGTGATTCATCCTGGTTTGATTGGAACGACGAAGAAGCTGTGCTATTCCCAAACTGGGAAACTGGAATCACCTGATTTGAAAGTGGGATAACTTCTTCATGCCAACTCCTATGAGATTTATTCAACTTCCTGGTGATTCTCCACCACTTTATGTATCCAAATCAAGCTTCTTACAAAGAGATTCATCCTGGTTTGATTGGAACGACGAAGAAGCTGTGCTATTCCCAAACTGGGAAACTGGAATCACCTGATTTGAAAGTGGGATAACTTCTTCATGCCAACTCCTATGAGATTTATTCAACTTCCTGGTGATTCTCCACCACTTTATGTATCCAAATCAAGCTTCTTACAAAGTGATTCATCCTGGTTTGATTGGAACGACGAAGAAGCTGTGCTATTCCCAAACTGGGAAACTGGAATCACCTGATTTGAAAGTGGGATAACTTCTTCATGCCAACTCCTATGAGATTTATTCAACTTCCTGGTGATTCTCCACCACTTTATGTATCCAAATCAAGCTTCTTACAAAGAGATTCATCCTGGTTTGATTGGAACGACGAAGAAGCTGTGCTATTCCCAAACTGGGAAACTGGAATCACCTGATTTGAAAGTGGGATAACTTCTTCATGCCAACTCCTATGAGATTTATTCAACTTCCTGGTGATTCTCCACCACTTTATGTATCCAAATCAAGCTTCTTACAAAGTGATTCATCCTGGTTTGATTGGAACGACGAAGAAGCTGTGCTATTCCCAAACTGGGAAACTGGAATCACCTGATTTGAAAGTGGGATAACTTCTTCATCCCAACTCCTATGAGATTTATTCAACTTCCTGGTGATTCTCCACCACTTTATGTATCCAAATCAAGCTTCTCACAAAGTGATTCATCCTGGTTTGATTGGAACGACGAAGAAGCTGTGCTATTCCCAAACTGGGAAACTGGAATCACCTGATTTGAAAGTGGGATAACTTCTTCATGCCAACTCCTATGAGATTTATTCAACTTCCTGGTGATTCTCCACCACTTTATGTATCCAAATCAAGCTTCTTACAAAGAGATTCATCCTGGTTTGATTGGAACGACGAAGAAGCTGTGCTATTCCCAAACTGGGAAACTGGAATCACCTGATTTGAAAGTGGGATAACTTCTTCATGCCAACTCCTATGAGATTTATTCAACTTCCTGGTGATTCTCCACCACTTTATGTATCCAAATCAAGCTTCTTACAAAGAGATTCATCCTGGTTTGATTGGAACGACGAAGAAGCTGTGCTATTCCCAAACTGGGAAACTGGAATCACCTGATTTGAAAGTGGGATAACTTCTTCATGCCAACTCCTATGAGATTTATTCAACTTCCTGGTGATTCTCCACCACTTTATGTATCCAAATCAAGCTTCTTACAAAGTGATTCATCCTGGTTTGATTGGAACGACGAAGAAGCTGTGCTATTCCCAAACTGGGAAACTGGAATCACCTGATTTGAAAGTGGGATAACTTCTTCATGCCAACTCCTATGAGATTTATTCAACTTCCTGGTGATTCTCCACCACTTTATGTATCCAAATCAAGCTTCTTACAAAGAGATTCATCCTGGTTTGATTGGAACGACGAAGAAGCTGTGCTATTCCCAAACTGGGAAACTGGAATCACCTGATTTGAAAGTGGGATAACTTCTTCATGCCAACTCCTATGAGATTTATTCAACTTCCTGGTGATTCTCCACCACTTTATGTATCCAAATCAAGCTTCTTACAAAGAGATTCATCCTGGTTTGATTGGAACGACGAAGAAGCTGTGCTATTCCCAAACTGGGAAACTGGAATCACCTGATTTGAAAGTGGGATAACTTCTTCATGCCAACTCCTATGAGATTTATTCAACTTCCTGGTGATTCTCCACCACTTTATGTATCCAAATCAAGCTTCTTACAAAGTGATTCATCCTGGTTTGATTGGAACGACGAAGAAGCTGTGCTATTCCCAAACTGGGAAACTGGAATCACCTGATTTGAAAGTGGGATAACTTCTTCATCCCAACTCCTATGAGATTTATTCAACTTCCTGGTGATTCTCCACCACTTTATGTATCCAAATCAAGCTTCTCACAAAGTGATTCATCCTGGTTTGATTGGAACGACGAAGAAGCTGTGCTATTCCCAAACTGGGAAACTGGAATCACCTGATTTGAAAGTGGGATAACTTCTTCATGCCAACTCCTATGAGATTTATTCAACTTCCTGGTGATTCTCCACCACTTTATGTATCCAAATCAAGCTTCTTACAAAGTGATTCATCCTGGTTTGATTGGAACGACGAAGAAGCTGTGCTATTCCCAAACTGGGAAACTGGAATCACCTGATTTGAAAGTGGGATAACTTCTTCATGCCAACTCCTATGAGATTTATTCAACTTCCTGGTGATTCTCCACCACTTTATGTATCCAAATCAAGCTTCTTACAAAGAGATTCATCCTGGTTTGATTGGAACGACGAAGAAGCTGTGCTATTCCCAAACTGGGAAACTGGAATCACCTGATTTGAAAGTGGGATAACTTCTTCATGCCAACTCCTATGAGATTTATTCAACTTCCTGGTGATTCTCCACCACTTTATGTATCCAAATCAAGCTTTTCACAAAGTGATTCATCCTGGTTTGATTGGAACGACGAAGAAGCTGTGCTATTCCCAAACTGGGAAACTGGAATCACCTGATTTGAAAGTGGGATAACTTCTTCATGCCAACTCCTATGAGATTTATTCAACTTCCTGGTGATTCTCCACCACTTTATGTATCCAAATCAAGCTTTTCACAAAGAGATTCATCCTGGTTTGATTGGAACGACGAAGAAGCTGTGCTATTCCCAAACTGGGAAACTGGAATCACCTGATTTGAAAGTGGGATAACTTCTTCATGCCAACTCCTATGAGATTTATTCAACTTCCTGGTGATTCTCCACCACTTTATGTATCCAAATCAAGCTTCTTACAAAGAGATTCATCCTGGTTTGATTGGAACGACGAAGAAGCTGTGCTATTCCCAAACTGGGAAACTGGAATCACCTGATTTGAAAGTGGGATAACTTCTTCATCCCAACTCCTATGAGATTTATTCAACTTCCTGGTGATTCTCCACCACTTTATGTATCCAAATCAAGCTTCTTACAAAGAGATTCATCCTGGTTTGATTGGAACGACGAAGAAGCTGTGCTATTCCCAAACTGGGAAACTGGAATCACCTGATTTGAAAGTGGGATAACTTCTTCATGCCAACTCCTATGAGATTTATTCAACTTCCTGGTGATTCTCCACCACTTTATGTATCCAAATCAAGCTTCTTACAAAGTGATTCATCCTGGTTTGATTGGAACGACGAAGAAGCTGTGCTATTCCCAAACTGGGAAACTGGAATCACCTGATTTGAAAGTGGGATAACTTCTTCATCCCAACTCCTATGAGATTTATTCAACTTCCTGGTGATTCTCCACCACTTTATGTATCCAAATCAAGCTTCTTACAAAGTGATTCATCCTGGTTTGATTGGAACGACGAAGAAGCTGTGCTATTCCCAAACTGGGAAACTGGAATCACCTGATTTGAAAGTGGGATAACTTCTTCATGCCAACTCCTATGAGATTTATTCAACTTCCTGGTGATTCTCCACCACTTTATGTATCCAAATCAAGCTTTTCACAAAGTGATTCATCCTGGTTTGATTGGAACGACGAAGAAGCTGTGCTATTCCCAAACTGGGAAACTGGAATCACCTGATTTGAAAGTGGGATAACTTCTTCATGCCAACTCCTATGAGATTTATTCAACTTCCTGGTGATTCTCCACCACTTTATGTATCCAAATCAAGCTTCTTACAAAGTGATTCATCCTGGTTTGATTGGAACGACGAAGAAGCTGTGCTATTCCCAAACTGGGAAACTGGAATCACCTGATTTGAAAGTGGGATAACTTCTTCATCCCAACTCCTATGAGATTTATTCAACTTCCTGGTGATTCTCCACCACTTTATGTATCCAAATCAAGCTTCTTACAAAGAGATTCATCCTGGTTTGATTGGAACGACGAAGAAGCTGTGCTATTCCCAAACTGGGAAACTGGAATCACCTGATTTGAAAGTGGGATAACTTCTTCATGCCAACTCCTATGAGATTTATTCAACTTCCTGGTGATTCTCCACCACTTTATGTATCCAAATCAAGCTTCTTACAAAGTGATTCATCCTGGTTTGATTGGAACGACGAAGAAGCTGTGCTATTCCCAAACTGGGAAACTGGAATCACCTGATTTGAAAGTGGGATAACTTCTTCATCCCAACTCCTATGAGATTTATTCAACTTCCTGGTGATTCTCCACCACTTTATGTATCCAAATCAAGCTTCTTACAAAGTGATTCATCCTGGTTTGATTGGAACGACGAAGAAGCTGTGCTATTCCCAAACTGGGAAACTGGAATCACCTGATTTGAAAGTGGGATAACTTCTTCATGCCAACTCCTATGAGATTTATTCAACTTCCTGGTGATTCTCCACCACTTTATGTATCCAAATCAAGCTTCTTACAAAGAGATTCATCCTGGTTTGATTGGAACGACGAAGAAGCTGTGCTATTCCCAAACTGGGAAACTGGAATCACCTGATTTGAAAGTGGGATAACTTCTTCATGCCAACTCCTATGAGATTTATTCAACTTCCTGGTGATTCTCCACCACTTTATGTATCCAAATCAAGCTTCTTACAAAGAGATTCATCCTGGTTTGATTGGAACGACGAAGAAGCTGTGCTATTCCCAAACTGGGAAACTGGAATCACCTGATTTGAAAGTGGGATAACTTCTTCATCCACTCCTATGAGATTTATTCAACTTCCTGGTGATTCTCCACCACTTTATGTATCCAAATCAAGCTTCTACAAAGTGATTCATCCTGGTTTGATTGGAACGACGAAGAAGCTGTGCTATTCCCAAACTGGGAAACTGGAATCACCTGATTTGAAAGTGGGATAACTTCTTCATGCCAACTCCTATGAGATTTATTCAACTTCCTGGTGATTCTCCACCACTTTATGTATCCAAATCAAGCTTCTTACAAAGAGATTCATCCTGGTTTGATTGGAACGACGAAGAAGCTGTGCTATTCCCAAACTGGGAAACTGGAATCACCTGATTTGAAAGTGGGATAACTTCTTCATGCCAACTCCTATGAGATTTATTCAACTTCCTGGTGATTCTCCACCACTTTATGTATCCAAATCAAGCTTCTTACAAAGAGATTCATCCTGGTTTGATTGGAACGACGAAGAAGCTGTGCTATTCCCAAACTGGGAAACTGGAATCACCTGATTTGAAAGTGGGATAACTTCTTCATGCCAACTCCTATGAGATTTATTCAACTTCCTGGTGATTCTCCACCACTTTATGTATCCAAATCAAGCTTCTTACAAAGAGATTCATCCTGGTTTGATTGGAACGACGAAGAAGCTGTGCTATTCCCAAACTGGGAAACTGGAATCACCTGATTTGAAAGTGGGATAACTTCTTCATGCCAACTCCTATGAGATTTATTCAACTTCCTGGTGATTCTCCACCACTTTATGTATCCAAATCAAGCTTCTTACAAAGAGATTCATCCTGGTTTGATTGGAACGACGAAGAAGCTGTGCTATTCCCAAACTGGGAAACTGGAATCACCTGATTTGAAAGTGGGATAACTTCTTCATGCCAACTCCTATGAGATTTATTCAACTTCCTGGTGATTCTCCACCACTTTATGTATCCAAATCAAGCTTCTTACAAAGTGATTCATCCTGGTTTGATTGGAACGACGAAGAAGCTGTGCTATTCCCAAACTGGGAAACTGGAATCACCTGATTTGAAAGTGGGATAACTTCTTCATGCCAACTCCTATGAGATTTATTCAACTTCCTGGTGATTCTCCACCACTTTATGTATCCAAATCAAGCTTCTTACAAAGTGATTCATCCTGGTTTGATTGGAACGACGAAGAAGCTGTGCTATTCCCAAACTGGGAAACTGGAATCACCTGATTTGAAAGTGGGATAACTTCTTCATGCCAACTCCTATGAGATTTATTCAACTTCCTGGTGATTCTCCACCACTTTATGTATCCAAATCAAGCTTCTTACAAAGAGATTCATCCTGGTTTGATTGGAACGACGAAGAAGCTGTGCTATTCCCAAACTGGGAAACTGGAATCACCTGATTTGAAAGTGGGATAACTTCTTCATCCCAACTCCTATGAGATTTATTCAACTTCCTGGTGATTCTCCACCACTTTATGTACCAAATCAAGCTTCTTACAAAGTGATTCATCCTGGTTTGATTGGAACGACGAAGAAGCTGTCCTATTCCCAAACTGGGAAACTGGAATCACCTGATTTGAAAGTGGGATAACTTCTTCATCCCAACTCCTATGAGATTTATTCAACTTCCTGGTGATTCTCCACCACTTTATGTATCCAAATCAAGCTTTTCACAAAGTGATTCATCCTGGTTTGATTGGAACGACGAAGAAGCTGTGCTATTCCCAAACTGGGAAACTGGAATCACCTGATTTGAAAGTGGGATAACTTCTTCATGCCAACTCCTATGAGATTTATTCAACTTCCTGGTGATTCTCCACCACTTTATGTATCCAAATCAAGCTTCTTACAAAGAGATTCATCCTGGTTTGATTGGAACGACGAAGAAGCTGTGCTATTCCCAAACTGGGAAACTGGAATCACCTGATTTGAAAGTGGGATAACTTTTCATGCCAACTCCTATGAGATTTATTCAACTTCCTGGTGATTCTCCACCACTTTATGTATCCAAATCAAGCTTCTTACAAAGTGATTCATCCTGGTTTGATTGGAACGACGAAGAAGCTGTGCTATTCCCAAACTGGGAAACTGGAATCACCTGATTTGAAAGTGGGATAACTTCTTCATGCCAACTCCTATGAGATTTATTCAACTTCCTGGTGATTCTCCACCACTTTATGTATCCAAATCAAGCTTCTTACAAAGATTCATCCTGGGTTGATTGGAACGACGAAGAAGCTGTGCTATTCCCAAACTGGGAAACTAGAATCACCTGATTTGAAAGTGGGATAACTTCTTCATGTTAACTTGAAGAAAGGAATGGAGAAGCTAAAGGTGTTAAGTTGAGATGGAGCTTGTGCAAAGATAGGGCAAGAGCTTTAGAGAGTGCCTATCAAGAGTGGTGAAGTGTCTTAAGAGAGCTAGAGGTGATCTGATGGTTGTTCTAAGCAAGGACAAAGTCTAGGAGAGACTTAGAAGAGTATTGAGGAGCAAATGGACGAGTGTACAAAGATAGGGCGAGGCTGGTACAGCCATGTACGGCCTAGTATGAATCAGTACGGATGGTGGACGTACCAAAGGTGTATACTCGGCCATTTGTGAGTCTTAAGGTTTGGTGCAAACTTAGGGTGCTTGTGTACGGACATTGAGTGATCCGTACATACTCTAAGGATTGTGATCAGCCTAACTTGAGTCCCAAGTAAGAAGAATGGCGTTGGCTGATTGTGTGAAGAAGCCAAGAGGCGCCAAAGTCTGAGTTTGAATGTTGGGACCAGTTATGGATAAGGCACAGCAAGAACCAGCTGGCGTGAGCTGTCCCTTGGCTGTGTATTGACCAAGAACCTGGACACAAGGGAGACTATGTTCATGGGCGCCTAAGATGATCCAATCAGAGGCCAGCCCTCCCTTTGACCAGATTCAAATCAACCAATCAAGCAACATCAGCCCTCAGCCAATCACAAGACATCACACAGATTGCAATACCAAGCTTACATCCTAGCCATCCATTCTCTCAAGTTAATATTATCCATTAGATTTAGGTTTCAGATTGTGTAAACCTATTGAGCTTATAAATAAGCATGTAAGGGGCGATTTTGAGCCTTAAGGGAGTTTGGGGGATTTCCCCTCTCCACTTCATAATAAAAGTGTGTTCTTGATCAGTTTCCCTTAATCTACCCCTTTCTTAGTCTCAAGTCTCTTAATCTCTCAAAGTCTCTTTGTTTCTGATTCAAGTTCATACTAGTTTCATCAGACCTCTTATTCAACTAGTTCAAGACCTTATCTTTGCCTTTAATGGCTTTTCATACACATACACAGCCAGAGCTCTCAAATCTCACATGGTATCAGAGCCAGGTTCATCAGAACCTGAGCTGAGCTTCCGCAAATCCACAACTCTTATCTCAGCTCAAACCAAACCCTTGAAGTCATATCCATCCGAGTTCAGCTCTTGAAGAAGAAGAGACTTGAAGCCGTGGAGTGTTATCCTGTCCCTTAAGCCGTTTCTGTCTGTACCTGATGAGAGAGTCTCATTGGAAGCAAAGGAGGATGGAGAGGCGTCATGAACCTCAAGCCAAACTCCTTGTCCAAGAGCTTGTAACATCCGGCTACAAGAAAGATGAAGTGAAGTGAAGAGAAGCCGGCTTGATAGTATGGAGCAAGGAGGGGTCTTTGGGTGTGAGAAACAAGAAGGAGGCCATGAGTAGAAGGAGGAGAGGCTGGGTGACGATCCATACTCTCATGTCCAACAAAACCGTGAGCCAAAAAGCCATTGGAGGTTCAAGGAACCAAACCGGTTCCTTGGCTGTAAGCTAATACTATCCCTTCTTGATAATGAGCTTGTGTTGTGACTGTGCCTGGTTATTGTGATGTGTATTGATTGAAAAACCTGAGGATAATGTGTGATTGCTAAATAAAATTAGTTGAATCTGTCCCAGGATGCTTTAAAGGCTTGTTTAGTGTTTAAAGAGTAAAATGCTTGCTCCTGTTAAGTAATGAGTTTGCTAAATGAAATGGTATTGTTTGAAGCTCATGAACTGAAAACAGATTGAAAGTAATGCATTCTCTGATGATAAGTGATGATAGTAATGCTTAGCCTAAGTTATAAATGAATGTGTGATGGATTGTATTGTTGCATTCATGAATTGAAACTGATTAAAGGTTAGTGCATACTGTCAAAAGGCTGTCTTACATTGAAGCATTAGATTCATGTCTAAATGCTGAGTAAAGAAGCTTTAAAAATTGCCTAAGTAGCTTGTATTGAATCTGTTATGATCTTACTTGTGCTTAGAGAGTTTGCTTGCAAAGATTAGAACTTGAAAATTTCTAGTTTAATCTGTTGCATTGCTTAAAGACATTGGTGTTCAAACTTGATGATGCATCAAGGGTTGACCCAATGCACTTGTGTCTTATCTTTGCTGGAGTTTGAGTGATGTTTCAGGTTCACAAGAGGTGTTCTTGGTTCACCATCCATCCGAGTTGAAAGAGGAAGACTTTGCCCATTGTGTGGAGCAATGGAGAGTTAAGAAAGAAGTGGTGATGCGCCACTGGTGTGTAGTGTCACTGAAGCTCACTTGCAAGCTTGGACCTATACTCAATCCAAGCTTGAGGAGGGGAGTTTAGTGAGCTATCAGTCGGACCAAGAAGGTTCAGAAGGTCCATTGCAAGCAACTGAAGAAGAAGGAGCCATCCGGGTCTAGGCAGTGGCGTGTCTAGGCAAGAGAGTGTTCAGAGCACTCTTGGCTGTGAGAAGATGAAGACTCTATCAGTGCGGCTTCTAGTGTGAGGTGGCTGAAGAGGTAGCTGAAGCTTCCACGAGCACTCCATGAAGATGGTGAGTTCAGAAGGTGTTGCAATGGAGTAATGGTGCAGATCATGAAGCTATCCATCCAAGCTTGTTCCTGTGAGAGTCTCAAGCTTGAGGGGGAGTGTTGAAGCTTACATGATCTGAGAGTACTTGGTGGTTATTCAAGAAGAGGAGCAGATCAGTTATGAAGCATAATGAAGGATGAAGAAGCGATCTCCAATGCGGCCTCTAGAGTGAGGTGATTGGTACTACAGTCTGAAGCATCCTGTCATGAAGGTTTCAGTAACATGGTGGTGACTCATGAAGAAGAAGCAGCCAAGACTCAGCTTGTATCTATCAAGGAAGATCTGGTAGTCCGAGCACTTGATCACAACAAGAAGGTTGTGAGAAAGGGGGAGAGACCAAGATCTGTCTAAAGAAGAGTACAAGAAGTGTTGATGATGAGCAAGAGGAGTGGGTTCTATCTTGCATCAAATGAGGGCCATGATCCAGAGTCTTTGTGTCCCTTACATTGCTGGTAAGGCACAAAGACTCACTGGCCAATCCCTAGGCCTTGGAGGCTTTACTCTTTTTCCCTCATCAAGGCTTTGTCCCAAAGGGTTTTTTTTGGTGAGGTTTTTAATGAGGAAGTTCTTCAAGGTTCCAAGCTTGACTTAGGATCAGCTAAAGTCAAGCTTGAGGGGGAGTGTTAACTTGAAGAAAGGAATGGAGAAGCTAAAGGTGTTAAGTTGAGATGGAGCTTGTGCAAAGATAGGGCAAGAGCTTTAGAGAGTGCCTATCAAGAGTGGTGAAGTGTCTTAAGAGAGCTAGAGGTGATCTGATGGTTGTTCTAAGCAAGGACAAAGTCTAGGAGAGACTTAGAAGAGTATTGAGGAGCAAATGGACGAGTGTACAAAGATAGGGCGAGGCTGGTACAGCCATGTACGGCCTAGTATGAATCAGTACGGATGGTGGACGTACCAAAGTGTATACTCGGCCATTTGTGAGTCTTAAGGTTTGGTGCAAACTTAGGGTGCTTGTGTACGGACATTGAGTGATCCGTACATACTCTAAGGATTGTGATCAGCCTAACTTGAGTCCCAAGTAAGAAGAATGGCGTTGGCTGATTGTGTGAAGAAGCCAAGAGGCGCCAAAGTCTGAGTTTGAATGTTGGGACAAGTTATGGATAAGGCACAGCAAGAACCAGCTGGCGTGAGCTGTCCCTTGGCTGTGTATTGACCAAGAACCTGGACACAAGGGAGACTATGTTCATGGGCGCCTAAGATGATCCAATCAGAGGCCAGCCCTCCCTTTGACCAGATTCAAATCAACCAATCAAGCAACATCAGCCCTCAGCCAATCACAAGACATCACACAGATTGCAATACCAAGCTTACATCCTAGCCATCCATTCTCTCAAGTTAATATTATCCATTAGATTTAGGTTTCAGATTGTGTAAACCTATTGAGCTTATAAATAAGCATGTAAGGGGCGATTTTGAGCCTTAAGGGAGTTTGGGGGATTTCCCCTCTCCACTTCATAATAAAAGTGTGTTCTTGATCAGTTTCCCTTAATCTACCCCTTTCTTAGTCTCAAGTCTCTTAATCTCTCAAAGTCTCTTTGTTTCTGATTCAAGTTCATACTAGTTTCATCAGACCTCTTATTCAACTAGTTCAAGACCTTATCTTTGCCTTTAATGGCTTTTCATACACATACACAGCCAGAGCTCTCAAATCTCACACTTCATGCCAACTCCTATTAGATTTATTCAACTTCCTGGTGAGTCTCCACCACTTTATGTATCCAAATCAAGCTTCTTACAAAGAGATTCATCCTGGGTTGATTGGAACGACGAAGAAGCTGTGCTATTCCCAAACTGGGAAACTGGAATCACCTGATTTGAAAGTGGGATAACTTCTTCATGCCAACTCCTATTAGATTTATTCAACTTCCTGGTGATTCTCCACCACTTTATGTATCCAAATCAAGCTTCTTACAAAGAGATTCATCCTGGGTTGATTGGAACGACGAAGAAGCTGTGCTATTCCCAAACTGGGAAACTGGAATCACCTGATTTGAAAGTGGGATAACTTCTTCATGCCAACTCCTATGAGATTTATTCAACTTCCTGGTGATTTTCCACCACTTTATGTATCCAAATCAAGCTTCTTACAAAGTGATTCTTCCTGGTTTGATTGGAACGACGAAGAAGCTGTGCTATTCCCAAACTGGGAAACTGGAATCACCTGATTTGAAAGTGGGATAACTTCTTCATGCCAACTCCTATTAGATTTATTCAACTTCCTGGTGATTCTCCACCACTTTATGTATCCAAATCAAGCTTCTTACAAAGAGATTCATCCTGGGTTGATTGGAACGACGAAGAAGCTGTGCTATTCCCAAACTGGGAAACTGGAATCACCTGATTTGAAAGTGGGATAACTTCTTCATGCCAACTCCTATTAGATTATTCAACTTCCTGGTGATTCTCCACCACTTTATGTATCCAAATCAAGCTTCTTACAAAGAGATTCATCCTGCGTTGATTGGAACGACGAAGAAGCTGTGCTATTCCCAAACTGGGAAACTGGAATCACCTGATTTGAAAGTGGGATAACTTCTTCATGCCAACTCCTATGAGATTTATTCAACTTCCTGGTGATTCTCCACCACTTTATGTATCCAAATCAAGCTTCTTACAAAGTGATTCTTCCTGGTTTGATTGGAACGACGAAGAAGCTGTGCTATTCCCAAACTGGGAAACTGGAATCACCTGATTTGAAAGTGGGATAACTTCTTCATGCCAACTCCTATGAGATTTATTCAACTTCCTGGTGATTCTCCACCACTTTATGTATCCAAATCAAGCTTTTCACAAAGTGATTCATCCTGGTTTGAAAGTGGGTAAACTTCTTCATCCCCACTCCTATGAGATTTATTCAACTTTCTGGTGATTCTACACCACTTTATGTATCCAAATCAAGCTTCTTACAAAGAGATTCATCCTGGTTTGATTGGAACGACGAAGAAGCTGTGCTATTCCCAAACTGGGAAACTGGAATCACCTGATTTGAAAGTGGGATAACTTCTTCATGCCAACTCCTATTAGATTTATTCAACTTCCTGGTGATTCTCCACCACTTTATGTATCCAAATCAAGCTTCTTACAAAGAGATTCATCCTGGTTTGATTGGAACGACGAAGAAGCTGTGATATTCCCAAACTGGGAAACTGGAATCACCTGATTTGAAAGTGGGATAACTTTTTCATGCTAACTCCTATGAGATTTATTCAACTTCCTGGTGATTCTCCACCACTTTATGTATCCAAATCAAGCTTCTTACAAAGAGATTCCTCCTGGGTTGATTGGAACGAGGAAGAAGCTGTGCTATTCCCAAACTGGGAAACTGGAATCACCTGATTTGAAAGTGGGATAACTTCTTCATGCCAACTCCTATAAGATTTATTCAACTTCCTGGTGATTCTCCACCACTTTATGTATCCAAATCAAGCTTCTTACAAAGAGATTCATCCTGGCTTGATTGGAACGACGAAGAAGCTGTGCTATTCCCAAACTGGGAAACTAGAATCACCTGATTTGAAAGTGGGATAACTTCTTCATCCCCACTCCTATTAGATTTATTTAACTTCCTGGTGATTCTCCACCACTTTATGTATCCAAATCAAGCTTCTTACAAAGAGATTCATATACACTTTTGTGTATTAGAGTGTGTTTAAGAACAATCAGATTGTTTTGTGTAAGATTAAAGAGATTAAGAGAATAAGTAGAGAGAGAATAGAGAGAATACTCAAAACTCCATTAATTAATTTAATGTCTCAGATACAAGTTATATATGAAGAGATAAGGATAATACAAAGAGGATTTCGAAATCATAAGCATGTGAAGTCAAGGGATAGGCTGTAAAGATGCTTCACATGCTTGGACAGGCTGTAAAGGTGCTTTACCTTTCCAGCTATGACCAGACCTTATCCAAACTACTCCTTCCTTATCCAGACTTCCTCTTGGGCGTGATCCACTCTCCAAAGGGATGCAAAGTAACTTCCTAAGCTTTTAACTTAGTTACCACAGTCAAACCGAATTTACTGTGGTAAAACTCCAAAGTTACTATCTGCCCTAATACTCTTCCTCTATCAATGTATCACCTCTTCTCAACACTCCCCCTCAAGCTTGACCATGTAGAACAAGTCAAGCTTGGAAACCATGAAGACCTCCCTCATTAAAAACCTCACCAAGGAAAACCCATTGGGATAAAACCTTGATGAGGGAAAAAGAGTGGAGACTCCATGGTTAAGGGGCTCAGCTCCTTGGAGTAAGATCAATGAGTCCAAGCCTTGATAGTATGGACTCCATTGTCTTTAATCTCGCTGCCTTAGTAAACACATCTGCAAGCTGGTCTTCACTTCTTGTATAACATGGCAGTATCACTCCTAAGATAATCATCTGCCTCACCTTATGACAATCCACCTCTATGTGCTTTGTTCTCTCATGAAACACTGAGTTGGAGGCAATGTGGATAGCTGCTTGATTGTCACAATGCATAGTCATAGGAGTAGTCTGCTCAATCTCTAGATGCTTCAAGATCCCCTTGATCCACACCAACTCGTTTGTCAGCTTCAACATGGCTCTATACTCAGCTTCAGCACTTGAACAGGAGATAACCTTCTGCTTCTTACTCTTCCAAGTTACCAAGTTCCCTCCAATGAATGTACAATACCCAGTAGTTGATCTCCTGTCCACTCTATCTCCTGCCCAATCAGCATCACAATAACCAACCACTTCTGTACTGCCATTGCAGCCCATCCAAACTCCTTGTCCAGCCGTCCCACTTAAATACCTCAGTATCCTATCAATCTGTCCATTTGCTAGATACTTGATTGTGAAGATCCATCTACTAGATACAGCCCTCTTTCCCTTAGGCAGCTCACTCTCATACCATGTATCATTTTTGATCATAGCACCTGCTTCAGCTCCCACTGATTCTTTCCATTCCTTGTCTAACATAGCTTCTTCATAAGTCCTTGGTACATAACTCTCATCCAGACTAATCATAAAGGCATAATGCTCCTCTGGAAACTCAGCAAAGGAACACACGGCTTGAGAAGGATGCTCCACAGCCTGGGCATTGTAGTACACTCTCGTGTTTACCCAGTTGGAAGGATCCCTCTTTATCCTTGTGCTCCTCCTCAAAGCTTGAACCTGATCTTCAGTTTGCACACTAGCCGGCTCCACTTGCTCTTCTTCTGAACTGGCCGGTCTGAGTTGTTCTTCTACACTAGACTGAACCTCATCCACTTCTCCATTAGACTGAACCTCATTGTTCTCAACTTCTTGTGATGTATCTTGATCATGAAGACCTGAATCCTCTTGGTTTTGCTCTTGCTCACCAGATTCAGTTCCATTCCCCCTCTCATGATCAAGAGGAGTTGTTCTTCCAGCTCCACCACTCTGATTGGAAGACTCTCTCCTTCCGGTTTCCTGATCCTGGGATAATCCTATCCCAAGCTTCTCTAACAACACTCTCAGTATTGTTGCCTTATCAGATGGAGCTTGAGACAAATCCTTCAGATTTTCCCACTCCTTTTCTTCATAATAACCTTTGTTTCAACAAACTTCACTTCTCTAGATACCATCACTCTCCTTGCTTCAGGATCATAGCACTTGTACCCCTTCTGAGTGATAGAGTAACCAATGAACATAGCCTAGTACTCTTTGCCTCCAGCTTGTTTCTCTGCTCTCCTGGAACCATGACATAGCACACACACCCAAAGACACGTAGATGATCAATGACAGGTTTACTCTTGTTCAATACCTCAAATGGAGACAGATTCTTCAATATCTTGGTTGGAACCCGGTTGATGAGATAGCAAGCAGTCTGCACAGCATCACTCCAAAAGCGTTTTGGGACATTTGCATGAAACATCATTGATCTAGCAACCTCCATCAAGTGCCTGTTCTTCCTCTCAGCTACCCCATTCTGCTGTGGTGTGTAAGGGCAGCTAGTCTGATGCACAATCCCATGCTTGGCTAGATGACTCTTGAAGGCATTGCTGATGTATTCACCTCCATTATCTGATCTCAGTACCTTCACAGTAGCATTGTATTGATTAGATACATATGCTTGGAAGTTCATAAATGCTTCTAGCACCCTATCTTTAGATGGAAGCAATGTAAGCCAAGTATACTTAGACTTCTCGTCAATGAATGTCACAAAGTACTTCTGGCTATCTCTAGACAAACAAGGAGCAGTCCACACATCTGAATGAACTAGATCAAAGCAATGCTCATAAGTAGTTTCTGATGTTGGAAAAACAGTCCTACAATGCTTCCCTAATATGCATGCTTCACACTCCAAGTGACTAAATGACATATTAGGAATTATCAATTCAATAGCACGAGCATGAGGATGTCCCAATCTAGCATGCCAAGTAATACTATCAATCTTCTCATAAGTACTACTCAAACACATAGAATCAAAGGGTTTAGAGATCTTAGCCAATTGGAGCTGATATAGATTATTCTTGCTGTCTCCTCTCCCAATGACCCTTCCAATCTTCAAAATCTTGGAACTCAACATCATCTGGCCTGAATACTACTTGACAGCCAAGATCAATTGTGGCTTTCCTCACAGATAGCAAATTTGAAGCAAACTGTGGCATGTAGAAGGCATCTGAGTCTTTATCAAATAGCTTGAGCTTTCCAACTCCTTCTATTGGAATCCTATCACCATTAGCTATCATCACACCCCAGTGGCTTTCTTTACATCCTCATAAGCTTCTATCACTAATCATGTGATGACTTGCTCCAGAATCAACAATGATGGGTTTGTTGGATGTGGATGCTTTGGCAGGAGCACCTTGTCTCCGGGTCGTAGCCAAAGCATACACATACTTGACAAACTCATCCCATTCCTCCTTTGTGACACGCTCATCTGCTCCTTTGGTCTCTAGCTTCCTCATAACCCCACTGCTCTCTACAGATTCTCCCATGTAAGCTGAGTAGAAACACTTTCCTACTTGCATACTCTCCTTGATACCCTTCCTCCATAATCTGCTCATCATGACCCCATCTTAGAAAGTTTTCTCAACTTTCCCTCTTGCAGCTTGTACCTCTCTTCCATCTACCTGGCTTCTTGTTTATCTCCCACACATCACAAATGTGTTCAACCAACTCACATATCTCTCCCATAAGAAAGCTAAAGATCACATCTTGCTTCCTCCTTCCTGTATGAGTTTTCACCAACCCAATCTGATTCTACTTCTCTCAGCCTCCCCACAAGCGGATACAACTCGTCCTTCCTTTGTCTTAGACTATAGATCACGCCCTTGGCTTCATGACCTCCAACCTTGCTGTCTGACCTTCTTCAGCAGCTACCTCCTTTAAAGGTTCTACCTTACTTGAATCTCCTTCAAACTTGCTGTCTGATCTTTCTCAGCAGCTCTCACCTTTAAAGGCTCTTCCTTTACTGATTACTCAAATCCCACAGCTTCCAAAGCTGTCTCTACCCAATCTGACCAGATCCATTGTTTTCTCTCTCCTTTTCTTCACTTGATAACTTGATCTTGTCTTCATCTCTCTCTGCTCACGTTTGACTCCATCAGATGTCCTCAATAAAACACAGCAAATGAAGAACAAGCTCAAACACCAAGAACACTCAAGAACATCAAGAACAGCTCAAGAACACAAAACCAGATTTTTTAAGAACATGAATAACCACTTCCACCCTTTTTAGTAACCTGGCTCTGATACCATATACACTTTTGTGTATTAGAGTGTGTTTAAGAACAATCAGATTGTTTTGTGTAAGATTAAAGAGATTAAGAGAATAAGTAGAGAGAGAATAGAGAGAATACTCAAAACTCCATTAATTAATTTAATGTCTCAGATACAAGTTATATATGAAGAGATAAGGATAATACAAAGAGGGATTTCGAAATCATAAGCATGTGAAGTCAAGGGATAGGCTGTAAAGATGCTTCATGCTTGGACAGGCTGTAAAGGTGCTTTACCTTTCCAGCTATGACCAGAACTTATCCAAACTACTCCTTCCTTATCCAGACTTCCTTTGGGCGTGATCCACTCTCCAAAGGATGCAAAGTAACTTCCTAAGCTTTAACTTAGTTACCACGTCAAACCGAAGTTACTGTGGTTAAACTCCAAGTTACTATCTGCCCCATACTCTCCTCTATCAATGTATCACCTCTTCTCAACAAGTCATCCTGGTTTGATTGGACGACGAAGAAGCTGTGCTATTCCCAAACTGGGAAACTGGAATCACCTGATTTGAAAGTGGGATAACTTCTTCATGCCAACTCCTATGAGATTTATTTATTCAACTTCTGGTGATTCTCCACCACTTTATGTATCCAAATCAAGCTTCTTACAAAGTGATTCATCCTGTTTGATTGGAACGACGAAGAAGCTGTGCTATTCCCAAACTGGGAAACTGGAATCACCTGATTTGAAAGTGGGATAACTTCTTCATGCCAACTCCTATGAGATTTATTCAACTTCCTGGTGATTCTCCACCACTTTATGTATCCAAATCAAGCTTCTTACAAAGTGATTCATCCTGGTTTGATTGGAACGACGAAGAAGCTGTGCTATTCCCAAACTGGGAAACTGGAATCACCTGATTTGAAAGTGGGATAACTTCTTCATGCCAACTCCTATGAGATTTATTCAACTTCCTGGTGATTCTCCACCACTTTATGTATCCAAATCAAGCTTCTTACAAAGAGATTCATCCTGGTTTGATTGGAACGACGAAGAAGCTGTGCTATTCCAAACTGGGAAACTGGAATCACCTGATTTGAAAGTGGGATAACTTCTTCATGCCAACTCCTATGAGATTTATTCAACTTCCTGGTGATTCTCCACCACTTTATGTATCCAAATCAAGCTTCTTACAAAGTGATTCATCCTGGTTGATTGGAACGACGAAGAAGCTGTGCTATTCCCAAACTGGGAAACTGGAATCACCTGATTTGAAAGTGGGATAACTTCTTCATGCCAACTCCTATGAGATTTATTCAACTTCCTGGTGATTCTCCACCACTTTATGTATCCAAATCAAGCTTCTTACAAGAGATTCATCCTGGTTTGATTGGAACGACGAAGAAGCTGTGCTATTCCCAAACTGGGAAACTGGAATCACCTGATTTGAAAGTGGGATAACTTCTTCATGCCAACTCCTATGAGATTTATTCAACTTCCTGGTGATTCTCCACCACTTTATGTATCCAAATCAAGCTTCTTACAAAGTGATTCATCCTGGTTTGATTGGAACGACGAAGAAGCTGTGCTATTCCCAAACTGGGAAACTGGAATCACCTGATTTGAAAGTGGGATAACTTCTTCATGCCAACTCCTATGAGATTTATTCAACTTCCTGGTGATTCTCCACCACTTTATGTATCCAAATCAAGCTTCTTACAAAGAGATTCATCCTGGTTTGATTGGAACGACGAAGAAGCTGTGCTATTCCCAAACTGGGAAACTGGAATCACCTGATTTGAAAGTGGGATAACTTCTTCATGCCATCTCCTATGAGATTTATTCAACTTCCTGGTGATTCTCCACCACTTTATGTATCCAAATCAAGCTTCTTACAAAGTGATTCATCCTGGTTTGATTGGAACGACGAAAGCTGTGCTATTCCCAAACTGGGAAACTGGAATCACCTGATTTGAAAGTGGGATAACTTCTTCATGCCAACTCCTATGAGATTTATTCAACTTCCTGGTGATTCTCTACCACTTTATGTATCCAAATCAAGCTTCTTACAAAGAGATTCATCCTGGTTTGATTGGAACGACGAAGAAGCTGTGCTATTCCCAACTGGAAACTGGAATCACCTGATTTGAAAGTGGGATAACTTCTTCATCCCAACTCCTATGAGATTTATTCAACTTCCTGGTGATTCTCCACCACTTTATGTATCCAAATCAAGCTTCTTACAAAGTGATTCATCCTGGTTTGATTGGAACGACGAAGAAGCTGTGCTATTCCCAAACTGGAAACTGGAATCACCTGATTGAAAGTGGGATAACTTCTTCATGCCAACTCCTATGAGATTTATTCAACTTCCTGGTGATTCTCCACCACTTTTGTATCCAAATCAAGCTTCTCACAAAGTGATTCATCCTGGTTTGATTGGAACGACGAAGAAGCTGTGCTATTCCCAAACTGGGAAACTGGAATCACCTGATTTGAAAGTGGGATAACTTCTTCATGCCAACTCCTATGAGATTTAACTTCCTTCCTGGTGATTCTCCACCACTTTATGTATCCAAATCAAGCTTCTTACAAAGTGATTCATCCTGGTTTGATTGGAACGACGAAGAAGCTGTGCTATTCCCAAACTGGGAAACTGGAATCACCTGATTTGAAAGTGGGATAACTTCTTCATCCCAACTCCTATGAGATTTATTCAACTTCCTGGTGATTCTCCCCACTTTATGTATCCAAATCAAGCTTCTTACAAAGTGATTCATCCTGGTTTGATTGGAACGACGAAGAAGCTGTGCTATTCCCAAACTGGGAAACTGGAATCACCTGATTTGAAAGTGGGATAACTTCTTCATCCCAACTCCTATGAGATTTATTCAACTTCCTGGTGATTCTCCACCACTTTATGTATCCAAATCAAGCTTCTTACAAAGTGATTCATCCTGGTTTGATTGGAACGACGAAGAAGCTGTGCTATTCCCAAACTGGGAAACTGGAATCACCTGATTTGAAAGTGGGATAACTTCTTCATGCCAACTCCTATGAGATTTATTCAACTTCCTGGTGATTCTCCACCACTTTATGTATCCAAATCAAGCTTCTTACAAAGTGATTCATCCTGGTTTGATTGGAACGACGAAGAAGCTGTGCTATTCCCAAACTGGGAAACTGGAATCACCTGATTTGAAAGTGGGATAACTTCTTCATGCCAACTCCTATGAGATTTATTCAACTTCCTGGTGATTCTCCACCACTTTATGTATCCAAATCAAGCTTCTCACAAAGTGATTCATCCTGGTTTGATTGGAACGACGAAGAAGCTGTGCTATTCCCAAACTGGGAAACTGGAATCACCTGATTTGAAAGTGGGATAACTTCTTCATCCCAACTCCTATGAGATTTATTCAACTTCCTGGTGATTCTCCACCACTTTATGTATCCAAATCAAGCTTCTTACAAAGTATTCATCATCCTGGTTTGATTGGAACGACGAAGAAGCTGTGCTATTCCCAAACTGGGAAACTGGAATCACCTGATTTGAAAGTGGGATAACTTCTTCATGCCAACTCCTATGAGATTTATTCAACTTCCTGGTGATTCTCCACCACTTTATGTATCCAAATCAAGCTTCTTACAAAGTGATTCATCCTGGTTTGATTGGAACGACGAAGAAGCTGTGCTATTCCCAAACTGGGAAACTGGAATCACCTGATTTGAAAGTGGGATAACTTCTTCATGCCAACTCCTATGAGATTTATTCAACTTCCTGGTGATTCTCCACCACTTTATGTATCCAAATCAAGCTTCTCACAAAGTGATTCATCCTGGTTTGATTGGAACGACGAAGAAGCTGTGCTATTCCCAAACTGGGAAACTGGAATCACCTGATTTGAAAGTGGGATAACTTCTTCATGCCAACTCCTATGAGATTTATTCAACTTCCTGGTGATTCTCCACCACTTTATGTATCCAAATCAAGCTTCTTACAAAGTGATTCATCCTGGTTTGATTGGAACGACGAAGAAGCTGTGCTATTCCCAAACTGGGAAACTGGAATCACCTGATTTGAAAGTGGGATAACTTCTTCATGCCAACTCCTATGAGATTTATTCAACTTCCTGGTGATTCTCCACCACTTATGTATCCAATCAAGCTTCTTACAAAGATTCATCCTGGTTTGATTGGAACGACGAAGAAGCTGTGCTATTCCCAAACTGGGAAACTGGAATCACCTGATTTGAAAGTGGGATAACTTCTTCATGCCAACTCCTATGAGATTTATTCAACTTCCTGGTGATTCTCCACCACTTTATGTATCCAAATCAAGCTTCTCACAAAGTGATTCATCCTGGTTTGATTGGAACGACGAAGAAGCTGTGCTATTCCCAAACTGGGAAACTGGAATCACCTGATTTGAAAGTGGGATAACTTCTTCATCCCAACTCCTATGAGATTTATTCAACTTCCTGGTGATTCTCCACCACTTTATGTATCCAAATCAAGCTTCTCACAAAGTGATTCATCCTGGTTTGATTGGAACGACGAAGAAGCTGTGCTATTCCAAACTGGGAAACTGGAATCACCTGATTTGAAAGTGGGATAACTCTTCTTCATGCCAACTCCTATGAGATTTATTCAACTTCCTGGTGATTCTCCACCACTTTATGTATCCAAATCAAGCTTCTTACAAAGTGATTCATCCTGGTTTGATTGGAACGACGAAGAAGCTGTGCTATTCCCAAACTGGGAAACTGGAATCACCTGATTTGAAAGTGGGATAACTTCTTCATGCCAACTCCTATGAGATTTATTCAACTTCCTGGTGATTCTCCACCACTTTATGTATCCAAATCAAGCTTCTACAAAAGATTCATCCTGGTTTGATTGGAACGACGAAGAAGCTGTGCTATTCCCAAACTGGGAAACTGGAATCACCTGATTTGAAAGTGGGATAACTTCTTCATGCCAACTCCTATGAGATTTATTCAACTTCCTGGTGATTCTCCACCACTTTATGTATCCAAATCAAGCTTCTACAAAGTGATTCATCCTGGTTTGATTGGAACGACGAAGAAGCTGTGCTATTCCCAAACTGGGAAACTGGAATCACCTGATTTGAAAGTGGGATAACTTCTTCATGCCCAACTCCTATGAGATTTATTCAACTTCCTGGTGATTCTCCACCACTTTATGTATCCAAATCAAGCTTCTTACAAAGTGATTCATCCTGGTTTGATTGGAACGACGAAGAAGCTGTGCTATTCCCAAACTGGGAAACTGGAATCACCTGATTTGAAAGTGGGATAACTTCTTCATGCCAACTCCTATGAGATTTATTCAACTTCCTGGTGATTCTCCACCACTTTGTATCCAAATCAAGCTTCTTACAAAGAGATTCATCCTGGTTTGATTGGAACGACGAAGAAGCTGTGCTATTCCCAAACTGGAAACTGGAATCACCTGATTTGAAAGTGGGATAACTTCTTCATGCCAACTCCTATGAGATTTATTCAACTTCCTGGTGATTCTCCACCACTTTATGTATCCAAATCAAGCTTCTTACAAAGTGATTCATCCTGGTTTGATTGGAACGACGAAGAAGCTGTGCTATTCCCAAACTGGGAAACTGGAATCACCTGATTTGAAAGTGGGATAACTTCTTCATGCCAACTCCTATGAGATTTATTCAACTTCCTGGTGATTCTCCACCACTTTATGTATCCAAATCAAGCTTCTTACAAAGAATTCATCCTGGTTTGATTGGAACGACGAAGAAGCTGTGCTATTCCCAAACTGGGAAACTGGAATCACCTGATTTGAAAGTGGGATAACTTCTTCATGCCAACTCCTATGAGATTTATTCAACTTCCTGGTGATTCTCCACCACTTTATGTATCCAAATCAAGCTTTTCACAAAGTGATTCATCCTTTTTTGATTGGAACGACGAAGAAGTTGTGCTATTCCCAAACTGGGAAACCGGAATCACCTGATTTGAAAGTGGGATAACTTCTTCATGCCAACTCCTATGAGATTTATTCAACTTCCTGGTGATTCTCCACCACTTTATGTATCCAAATCAAGCTTCTTATCAAGAGATTCATCCTGGTTTGATTGGAACGACGAAGAAGCTGTGCTATTCCCAAACTGGGAAACTGGAATCACCTGATTTGAAAGTGGGATAACTTCTTCATCCCAACTCCTATGAGATTTATTCAACTTCCTGGTGATTCTCCACCACTTTATGTATCCAAATCAAGCTTCTTACAAAGATTCATCCTGGTTTGATTGGAACGACGAAGAAGCTGTGCTATTCCCAAACTGGGAAACTGGAATCACCTGATTTGAAAGTGGGATAACTTCTTCATGCCAACTCCTATGAGATTTATTCAACTTCCTGGTGATTCTCCACCACTTATGTATCCAAATCAAGCTTCTTACAAGAGATTCATCCTGGTTTGATTGGAACGACGAAGAAGCTGTGCTATTCCCAACTGGGAAACTGGAATCACCTGATTTGAAAGTGGGATAACTTCTTCATGCCAACTCCTATGATGAGATTTATTCAACTTCCTGGTGATTCTCCACCCTTTATGTATCCAAATCAAGCTTCTTACAAAGTGATTCATCCTGGTTTGATTGGAACGACGAAGAAGCTGTGCTATTCCCAAACTGGGAACTGGAATCACCTGATTTGAAAGTGGGATAACTTCTTCATCCCAACTCCTATGAGATTTATTCAACTTCCTGGTGATTCTCCACCACTTTATGTATCCAAATCAAGCTTCTTACAAAGTGATTCATCCTGGTTTGATTGGAACGACGAAGAAGCTGTGCTATTCCCAAACTGGGAAACTGGAATCACCTGATTTGAAAGTGGGATAACTTCTTCATGCCAACTCCTATGAGATTTATTCAACTTCCTGGTGATTCTCCACCACTTATGTATCCAAATCAAGCTTCTTACAAAGAGATTCATCCTGGTTTGATTGGAACGACGAAGAAGCTGTGCTATTCCCAAACTGGGAAACTGGAATCACCTGATTTGAAAGTGGGATAACTTCTTCATGCCAACTCCTATGAGATTTATTCAACTTCCTGGTGATTCTCCACCACTTTATGTCCAAATCAAGCTTCTTACAAGTGATTCATCCTGGTTTGATTGGAACGACGAAGAAGCTGTGCTATTCCCAAACTGGGAAACTGGAATCACCTGATTTGAAAGTGGGATAACTTCTTCATCCCAACTCCTATGAGATTTATTTCAACTTCCTGGTGATTCTCCACCACTTTATGTATCCAAATCAAGCTTCTTACAAAGATTCATCCTGGTTTGATTGGAACGACGAAGAAGCTGTGCTATTCCAAACTGGAAACTGGAATCACCTGATTTGAAAGTGGGATAACTTCTTCATGCCAACTCCTATGAGATTTATTCAACTTCCTGGTGATTCTCCACCTTTATGTATCCAAATCAAGCTTCTTACAAAGTGATTCATCCTGGTTTGATTGGAACGACGAAGAAGCTGTGCTATTCCCAAACTGGGAAACTGGAATCACCTGATTTGAAAGTGGGATAACTTCTTCATGCCAACTCCTATGAGATTTATTCAACTTCCTGGTGATTCTCCACCACTTTTATGTATCCAAATCAAGCTTCTTACAAAGTGATTCATCCTGGTTTGATTGGAACGACGAAGAAGCTGTGCTATTCCCAAACTGGAAACTGGAATCACCTGATTTGAAAGTGGGATAACTTCTTCATGCCAACTCCTATGAGATTTATTCAACTTCCTGGTGATTCTCCACCACTTTATGTATCCAAATCAAGCTTCTTACAAAAGATTCATCCTGGTTTGATTGGAACGACGAAGAAGCTGTGCTATTCCCAAACTGGAAACTGGAATCACCTGATTTGAAAGTGGGATAAACTTCTTCATGCCAACTCCTATGAGATTTATTCAACTTCCTGGTGATTCTCCACCACTTTATGTATCCAAATCAAGCTTCTTACAAAGTGATTCATCCTGGTTTGATTGGAACGACGAAGAAGCTGTGCTATTCCCAAACTGGGAAACTGAATCACCTGATTTGAAAGTGGGATAACTTCTTCATCCCAACTCCTATGAGATTTATTCAACTTCCTGGTGATTCTCCACCACTTTATGTATCCAAATCAAGCTTCTTACAAAGTGATTCATCCTGGTTTGATTGGAACGACGAAGAAGCTGTGCTATTCCCCAAACTGGGAAACTGGAATCACCTGATTTGAAAGTGGGATAACTTCTTCATGCCAACTCCTATGAGATTTATTCAACTTCCTGGTGATTCTCCACCACTTTATGTATCCAAATCAAGCTTCTACAAAGTGATTCATCATCCTGGTTTGATTGGAACGACGAGAAGCTGTGCTATTCCCAAACTGGGAAACTGGAATCACCTGATTTGAAGTGGGATAACTTCTTCATCCCCACTCTATGAGATTTATTCAACTTCCTGGTGATTCTCCACCACTTTATGTATCCAATCAAGCTTCTTACAAAGAGATTCATCCTGGTTTGATTGGAACGACGAAGAGCTGTGCTATTCCCAACTGGGAAACTGGAATCACCTGATTTGAAAGTGGGATACTTCTTCATGCAACTCCTATGAGATTTATTCAACTTCCTGTGATTCTCCACCACTTTATGTATCCAAATCAGCTTCTTTCACAAAGTTCCATCCTGGTTTGAATTGGAACGACGAAGAAGCTGTGCTATTCCCAACTGGGAAACTGGAATCACCTGATTTGAAAGTGGGATAACTTCTTCATGCCAACTCCTATGAATTTATTCAACTTCCTGTGATTCTCCACA
>NW_026014860.1:0-28335 GCF_020379485.1 Brassica napus
AATTCTTCATCCCAACTCTATGAGGTTTATATTCAACTTCCTGAGATCTCTCCCACTTATGTATCCAAATCAAGCTTCTCACAAGAGATTCATCCTGGTTTGGTTGGAAGGACGAAGACTGGTGCTATTTTCCCCAAACTGGGGAACCAAGAAACACCTGATTTGAAAGTGGGACAACTTCTTCATCCCAACTCCTATGAGATTTATTCAACTTCCTGATGATTCTCCCACCACTTTAGGATCCAAATCAAGCTTCTCACAAGTGATTCATCCTGGTTTGATTGAAGGACAAGAAGCTGTGCTATCCAAAACTGAGAAACCAGAATCACCCTGATTGAAAGTGGAATACTTCTTTCATCCCAACTCCTATGAGATTTATTTAACTTCCGGATGATTCTCCACCACTTTATGTATCCAAATCAAGCTTCTCACAAAGTGATTCATCCTGGTTTGTTGGAAGGACGAAGAAGCTGTGCTATTCCCAAACTGGGAAACTAGAATCACCTGATTTGAAGTGGGATAACTTCTTCATCCCAACTCCTAGGTTTATTCAACTTCCTGATGATTCTCCACCAACTTTCTGTATCCAATCACGCTCTCACAAAGTGATTCATCCTGGTTTTGATTGGAAGGACGAAGAAGCTGTGCTATTCCCAAACTGGGAAACTAGAATCACCTATTTGAAGTGGGATAACTTCTTCATCCCAACTCTATGAGGTTTATTCAACTTCCTGATGATTCTCCACCACTTATTTATCCAAATCAAGCTTCTCACAAAGAGATTCATCCTGGTTTGATTGGAAGGACGAAGAAGCTTTCGCTATTCCCAACTGGAAAACTGGAATCCCCTGATTTGAAGTAGATAACTTCTTCATTTCCCAACTCCTATGAGATTTATTCAACTTCCTGGTGATTCTCCACCACTTTAATTATCCAATCAAGATTCCTCACAAGTGATTCATCCTGGTTTGATTGGAAGGACGAAGAAGCTGTGCGATTCCCAAACTGGGAAACTGGAATCACCCTGATTTGAAAGTGGGATAAATTCTGAATCCCAACTCCTATGAGGTTTATTCAACTTCCTGATGATTCTCCACCACTTTATTATCCAAATCAAGCTTCTCACAAAGAGATTCATCCTGGTTTGATTGGAGGACGAAGAAGCTGTGCTATTCCCAAACTGGGAAACTGGAATCCCCTGATTTGAAAGTGGGATAACTTCTTCATCCCACTCCTATGAGATTTATTCAACTTCCTGATGATTCTCCACCACTTTGTATCCAATCAAGCTTCTCACAAAGTGATTCATCCTGGTTTGATTGGAAGGACGAAGAAGCTGTGCTATTCCCAAAACTGGGAAACTGGAATCACGTGATTTGAAGTGGGATAACTTCTTCATCTCCCAACTCCTATGAGATTTTATTCAACTTCCTGATGATTCCCACCACTTTATGTATCCAAATCAAGCTTCTCACAAGTGATTCATCCTGGTTTGATTGGAAAGGAAAGAAGCTGTGTCTATTCCCAACTGGGAAACTGGAATCACCTGATTTGAAGTGGGATAACTTCTTCACCCAACTCCTATGAGATTTATTCAACTTCCTGATGATTCTCCACCACTTTATGTATCCAAATCAAGCTTCTCACAAAGTGATTCATCCTGGTTTGATTGGAAGAGACGAAGAGCTGTGCTATTCCCAAACTGGGAAACAGAATCACCTGATTTGAAAGTGGGATAACTTCTTCATCCCACTCCTATGAGATTTATTCAACTTCCTGATGATTCTGCACCACTTTATGTATCCAAATAAAGCTTCTCACAAAGTGATTCATCCTGGTTTGATTGGAAGGACGAAGAAGCTGTGCTATTCCCAAACTGGGAAACTGGAATCACCTGATTTGAAAGTGGGATAACTTCTTCATCCCAACTCCTATGAGGTTTATTCAACTTCCTGATGATTCTCCACCACTTTATGTATCCAAATCAAGCTTCTCACAAAGAGATTCATCCTGGTTTGATTGGAAGGACGAAGAAGCTTTGCTATTTCCCAACTGGAAAACTGAATCCCCTGATTTGAAAGTAGGATAACTTCTTCATCCCAACTCCTATAGATTATATTCAACTTCCTGGTGATTCTCCACAACTTTATGTATCCAATCAGATTCTCCACAAAGTGATTCATCCTGGTTTGATTGGAAGGACGAAGAAGCTGTGCTATTCCGAAACTGGGAACTGGAATCACCTGATTTGAAAGTGGGATAACTTCTTCATCCCAACTCCTATGAGATTTATTCAACTTCCTGATGATTCTCCACCACTTTATGTATCCAAATCCAGCTTCTCACAAGTGATTCATCCTGTTTGATTGGAAGGACGAAGAAGCTGTGCTATTCCGAAACTTGGAACTAGAATCACCTGATTTGAAAGTGGGATACTTCTTCATCCCAACTCCTATGAGATTTATAGTTCAACTTCCGGATGATTCTCCACCACTTTATGTATCCAATCAAGCTTCTCACAAAGTGATTCATCCTGGTTTGATTGGAAGGACGAAGAAGCTGTGCTATTCCCAAACTGGGAAACTGGAATCACCTGATTTGAAAGTGGGATACTTCTAATCTTCATCCCAACTCCTATGAATTTATTCAACTTCCTGATGATTCTCCACCACTTTATGTATCCAAATCAAGCTTCTCAAAAGAGATTCATCCTGGTTTGATTGGAAGGACGAAGAAGCTTGCTATCCCAAACTGGAAACTGGAATCCCCTGATTTGAAAGTGGGATACTTCTCATCACCAACTCCTATGAGATTTATTCAACTTCCTATGATTCTCCACCACTTTATGTATCCAAATCAAGATTCTCACAAAGTGATTCATCCTGTTTTGATTGGAAGGACGAAGAGCTGTGCTATTCCCAAACTGGGAAACTGGAATCACCTGATTTGAAAGTGGGATAAATTCCTTCATCCAACTCCTATGAGGTTTTTTCACTGATGATTCTCCACCACTTTATGTATCCAAATCAAGCTTCTCACAAAGAGATTCATCCTGGTTTGGTTGGAAGGACGAAGAAGCTGTGCTATTTCCCAAACTGGGAAACAAGAATCACCTGATTTGAAAGTGGGATAACTTCCTTCATCCCAACTCCTATGAGGTTTATTCATCTTCCTGATGATTCTCCACCACTTTATGTATCCAAATCAAGCTTCTCACAAGTGATTCATCCTGGTTTTGATTGGAAGGACGAAGAAGCTGTGCTATTCCCAAACTGGGAAACTAGAATCACCTGATTGAAAGTGGGATAACTTCTTCATCCCACTCCTATGAGATTTATTCAACTTCCTGATGATTCTGCACCACTTTATGTATCCAAATCAAGCTTCTCACAAAGTGATTCATCCTGGTTTGATTGGAAGGACGAAGAAGCTGTGCTATTCCCAAACTGGGAAACTGGAATCACCTGATTTGAAAGTGGGATAAATTTCTTCATCCCAACTCCTATGAGGTTTATTCAACTTCCTGATGATTCTCCACCACTTTATGTATCCAAATCAAGCTTCTCACAAAGAGATTCATCCTGGTTTGATTGGAAGGACGAAGAAGCTTTGCTATTCCCAAACTGGAAAACTGGAATCCCTGATTTGAAAGTAGGATAACTTCTCATCCCACTCCTATGAGATTTATTCAACTTCCTGGTGATTCTCCACCACTTTATGTATCCAAATCAAGATTCTCACAAAGTGATTCATCCTGGTTTGATTGGAAGGACGAAGAAGCTGTGCTATTCCGAAACTGGGAAACTGGAATCACCTGATTTGAAAGTGGGATACTTCTTCATCCCAACTCCTATGAGATTTATTCAACTTCCTGATGATTCTCCACCACTTTATGTATCCAAATCCAGCTTCTCACAAAGTGATTCATCCTGGTTTGATTGGAAGGACGAAGAAGCTGTGCTATTCCGAAACTGGGAAACTAATCACCTGATTTGAAAGTGGAAACTTCTTCATCCCAACTCCTATGAGATTTATTCAACTTCCTGATGATCTCCACCACTTTATGTATCCAAATCAAGCTTCTCACAAAGTGATTCATCCTGGTTTTTGGATTGAAGGACGAAGAAGCTGTGCTATCCCAAACTGGGAAACTGGAATCACCTGATTTGAAAGTGGGATAACTTCTTCATCCCAACTCCTATGAGATTTATTCAACTTCCTGATGATTCTCCACCACTTTATGTATCCAAATCAAGCTTCTCACAAAGAGATTCATCCTGGTTTGATTGGAAGGACGAAGAAGCTTTGCTATTCCCAAACTGGAAACTGGAATCCCCTGATTTGAAAGTGGGATAACTTCTTCATCCCAACTCCTATGAGATTTATTCAACTTCCTGATGATTCTCCACCACTTTATGTATCCAAATCAAGATTCTCACAAAGTGATTCATCCTGGTTTGATTGGAAGGACGAAGAAGCTGTGCTATTCCCAACTGGGAAACTGGAATCACCTGATTTGAAAGTGGGATAAATTCTTCATCCCAACTCCTATGAGGTTTATTCACTGATGATTCTCCACCACTTTATGTATCCAAATCAAGCTTCTCACAAAGAGATTCATCCTGGTTTGGTTGGAAGGACGAAGAAGCTGTGCTATTTCCCAAACTGGGAAACAAGAATCACCTGATTTGAAAGTGGGATAACTTCTTCATCCCAACTCCTATGAGATTTATTCAACTTCCTGGTGATTCTCCACCACTTTATGTATCCAAATCAAGATTCTCACAAAGTGATTCATCCTGGTTTGATTGGAAGGACGAAGAAGCTGTGCTATTCCGAAACTGGGAAACTGGAATCACCTGATTTGAAAGTGGGATAACTTCTTCATCCCAACTCCTATGAGATTTATTCAACTTCCTGATGATTCTCCACCACTTTATGTATCCAAATCCAGCTTCTCACAAAGTGATTCATCCTGGTTTGATTGGAAGGACGAAGAAGCTGTGCTATTCCGAAACGGGAAACTAGAATCACCTGATTGAAAGTGGGATAACTTCTTCATCCCAACTCCTATGAGATTTATTAACTTCCTGATGATTCTCCACCACTTTATGTATCCAAATCAAGCTTCTCACAAAGTGATTCATCCTGGTTTGATTGGAAGGACGAAGAAGCTGTGCTATTCATTCCCAAACTGGGAAACTGAATCACCTGATTTGAAAGTGGGATAACTTCTTCATCCCAACTCCTATGAGATTTATTCAACTTCCTGATGATTCTCCACCACTTTATGTATCCAAATCAAGCTTCTCACAAAGTGATTCATCCTGGTTTGATTGGAAGGACGAAGAAGCTGTGCTATTCCCAAACTGGGAACTAGACATCACCTGATTTGAAAGTGGGATACTTCTTCATCCCAACTCCTATGAGATTTATTCAACTTCCTGATGATTCTCCACCACTTTATGTATCCAAATCAAGCTTCTCACAAAGTGATTCATCCTGGTTTGATTGGAAGGACGAAGAAGCTGTGCTATTCCCAAACTGGGAAACTGGAATCACCTGATTTGAAAGTGGGATAACTTCTTCATCCCAACTCCTATGAGGTTTATTCACTTCCTGATGATTCTCCACCACTTTATGTATCCAAATCAAGCTTCTCACAAAGAGATTCATCCTGGTTTGATTGGAAGGACGAAGAAGCGTTGCTATTCCCAAACTGAAAACTGGAACCCCTGATTTGAAAGTAGGATAATTCTTCATCCCAACTCCTATGAGATTTATTCAACTTCCTGGTGATTCTCCACCACTTTATGTATCCAAATCAAGATTCTCAAAAAGTGATTCATCCTGGTTTGATTGGAAGGACGAAGAAGCTGTGCTATTCCCAAACTGGGAAACTGGAATCACCTGATTTGAAAGTGGGATAACTTCTTCATCCCAACTCTATGAGATTTATTCAACTTCCTGATGATTCTCCACACTTTATGTATCCAAATCAAGCTTCTCACAAAGAGATTCATCCTGGTTTGATTGGAAGGACGAAGAAGCTTTGCTATTCCCAAACTGGAAAACTGGAATCCCCTGATTTGAAAGTAGGATAACTTCTTCATCCCAACTCCTATGAGATTTATTCAACTTCCTGGTGATTCTCCACCACTTTATGTATCCAAATCAAGATTCTCACAAAGTGATTCATCCTGGTTTGATTGGAAGGACGAAGAAGCTGTGCTATTCCGAAACTGGGAAACTGGAATCACCTGATTTGAAAGTGGGATAAATTCTATGAACTTTAGAGAATCTGAGTTTGATATAAGAAAAGTAAGAGATTAGAGAAGTTTAGAGGTGATTTAGAACGTGTTTAGCTAAGAGTTTAGTGTAGAATCATGATTGAGAGTCTTTGAGTCTAAGAAAGTGTTTTTGTGTCAAGAACTGTATGATTATCATTAATGAAGAGATTACAAATATATAGGAGGTGATACAAGGGTTTTCCTCAAAGGTAAAGTAAGCAAAGCATGTGTAGTCAAGGATAAGATAGGCGCCTAATTCAAACTAAGCCAATGGGAGACTCCACATGTGTGGGATGAGTGGATAAGGTTGCTTTCCCTTTCCAGCTGCATACAGCCTGTCAAGCCGCGGCCTTATCCTTCCCTCAACGGTCTGATCAAGTGCTGGTAACTCTTCATAGTTACCATCACCCTTTTCACAAGTAACCATCCTGATAGTGAAGAGTGTTACCCAAGACTTGTACGGCCACTCCTCATGTACGGAGTGTACGGATTGTACGGACTCAGCCTCCTCAATCCCTTTCTTCCTAATGCTTCACTACTTCATGCCCTTTCCTCCCATTCATTACTCATCACTCCATTTCATGATCTCATCTCAAAATGATCTCATCTCAACACTCCCCCTCAAGCTTAGCTTTGTGAAAGTCTAAGCTTGGATAGCCATGAGATCTTCCTCATTAAAAACCTTACCAAAGAAAACCCATTGGGACAAAACTTTGATAAGGGAAAAGAGTAAAGACCTCATAGCTAAGGGGCTTAGCTCCTTCTCGTGAGATCAATGAGTCCTAGCCGGCTATGAATGGACTCAATTGTCTTCTGCCTTGCTGCCTTTGTGAACACATCTGCTAGCTGATCTTCACTTCTTGTGTAACATGGTAAGATGACTCCAAGAAGTATCATCTGCCTCACCTTGTGACAATCTACTCAATGTGCTTGGTTCTCTCATGGAAGACTGAGTTGGTGGCAATGTGTATAGCAGCCTGGTTGTCGCAATGCATTGTCATTGGAGTGGATTGAGTAATCTCCAAGTGCTTCAGTATCCCTTTGATCCACACAAGCTCATTAGTCAGCTTCAGCATGGCTCGGTATTCAGCTTCAGCACTTGAGCATGAGACCACCTTCTGCTTCTTACTCTTCCAAGTTACCAAGTTCCCTCCAATGAATGTGCAGTAGCCAGTTGTGGACCTTCTATCTGCTCTATCTCCTGCCCAATCCGCATCACAGTAGCCCCAACACTTCAGTACTCCCATTACACCCCATCCACACTCCTTGATCCGCTGAGCCATTAGATACATCAAGATCCGGTTCACCATTCCCCAATGATGTTCTTTTGGAACTTGCATATGCTGGCTTACCTGGTTCACAGCAAAACAAATATCAGGACGTGTGATGGTTAGGTATATAAGCTTACCCACTAGCTTCCTATAAAGCTTTGCATCCTGAATGGTGGACTGTCTTCAATCTCCCCCTCACGTGGAACCTTGTATCCATCTTCCAAGGGAGTCTTGGCTGTCTTTCCATCAAGCTTACCTGCATCTTTCAACAGATCAAGTGTATACTTTCTTTGGATAGAAACAACCCTTCCTTGGATCTACATATCTCAATTCCAAGGAAGTATTTCATCTCTCCCAAGTCTTTAATCTCAAAAACAGATTTAAGAAAGTCTTTGGTAGCTTGTATCTCTTCTTTATCACTACCTGTTATAATGATGTCATCTACATATACAAGTAGAACGACAATACCTGAAGGTGTGTTGAGTGTGAAGAGAGTATGATCAAGCTCTGACTTCCTAAAGCCTCTTCCATTCAGAGTTGTGCTCAACTTGTTGTACCATGCCCTTGGTGATTGTTTCAGACCATAGATAGCTTTCTTTAGTCTGAGAACATTCCCTTTCTTCACCAATTGCTCTAGACCAGGAGGAGGTAACATATACACTTCATCTTCTAGTTCCCCTTGTAGGAAAGCATTCTTTACATCCATTTGCCACAAACCCCACTCAAGGTTTACCGCAAGTGATAGGACAATCCTGATGGTATGTAGTTTAGCAACTGGTGCAAATGTGTCTATATAATCCTCTCCATATGTTTGAGTAAATCCTCTTGCAACCACCGAGTCTTCTTTCTATCAATCTGTCCATTTGCTAGGTACTTGATTGTGAAGATCCATCTACTAGACACTGCTCTCTTCCCTTTAGGTAACTCACTCTCATACCAAGTGTCATTCTTGATCATTGCATTGGATTCAGCTCCTACTGATTCCCTCCATTCCTTGTCCTTCATGGCTTCCTCATATGACTTCGGTACATGCTCTCATCTAAGCTTACCATAAAGGCACAATGTTCTTCTGGATAATGAGCAAAGGAACACACAGCTTGAGAGGGATGTTCTACAGCCTGGGCATTGTAGTACACTCTCGTGTTTACCCAGTTGGAACTATCCTTTCTCACTCTGGTGCTTCTTCTCAATTGCTGCACGGCCGGCTCTGGTTCAGGTTCAGTTGTAGTTGCATTAGTTTCCTCCTCTTGATCCTCTTGATCTTGGCTCGGTACCTCCCTGAGCCTGAGCCTGAGCCTTCTTCATGTATCATACTTTGATCATGATCACCTGAGCCTTCTTGATCGTGGCTTTCAACATGTACTTCAGCCGGTTCAGGTGTTGTTTCCCCCCCATGATCTAAGTTTGATGCCTCGGTAGGTTGTGTGTGTGTTGTGCTGCGTCTTTCCTTCGGATCCTGGGTAGTATGTATCCCAAGCCCCTCTAGAATGCTTCTAAGGCTGGCCGCTCTATCTGACTCTCTTGTCAATTCTAGCAACTCATCTTGATTCTTTTCCTCATAGAACCCCTTAGCTTCAATGAACTTCACATCTCTAGAGACTAGAACCCTTCTAGTAGTAGGATCATAGCACTTGTAACCCTTTTGAGTAGTAGAGTAGCCAACAAACATAGCTCTTGTGCTGGTTGCTTCAAGCTTGTTTCTCAACTCTTTTGGCCTCAGAACAAAGCATAGACATCCAAAGATTCGCATATGCTCCAATGATGGCTTGTACCTGTTCAAGGCTTCAAAGGGGGACTGATCATGTAGAATCTTAGTTGGGATCCGGTTGATTAGATAACAGATGTAGCCACAGCATCACTCCAAAACTCACTAAATCTTAGGGACATTTGCCATTGAACACTTGACCTTGCTACCTCATGAGATGCCTATTCTTTCTCTCAGCCACTCCATTTGCTGAGGAGTATAAGGACAACTCGTTGGTGTAGTATCCCATGTGTGAGCTAGATGTTGCTTGAAGGCTTGACCATGTATTCCCCACCATTATCTGATCTCAAATTTTAATCTTGGCATTGTAATGGTTAGTCACATAGTTTTGAAAATTTTTAAAAGCTTCAAGCACCCTATCTTTGGTTTGAATAAGTGTTATCCAGGTGTATTTTGATTTTATCTATGAATGTGACAAGTATTTAAACTATCCCTAGACAAGCAAGGAGCAGTCCAAACATCAGAGTGAATTAATCAAAGCACTTGTCATAAACAGTAGATGAAATGGGAAACACAGTTTTACAATGCTTGCCTAAGATGCAAGCTTCACAATCCTTATTTTCAAATACCACACCTGGTAACATCAAGTTTAAGCCCTAACATGGGGATGACCTAGTCTAGCATGCCACAATGCATTTTTATTCATCATAGAAGCAGAAGTAAATGAGCACAAGTAATCAGAAACAGGAGCTAGCTCTTCAAGTAATATAAATCTCCCTTGGTAACTCCTTTTCCAATCATGGCTGCTCTCAATATCCTGAACTTCACTTCACATCATTAGTATGAGATTAAGAGATCCTAGAGTAATCAGAATAAAGAGAGTGTTTAAGAAGTGATTAGAAGAAGTTTGTGAAAGATTAAGAGACTAGATAGAGCCGTTTAGAGTCTAGAGATAATCATAGTGTCTAAGAGATTAGAGAGGCTCAAACTGTATGTTCTTATTAATGAGTGAGGTTACATATTTATATGGAAAGCATAAGGGTTTACAAGAGGTCAAGAGGCGAAATGGGCACTATTGAAGCATGTAGAGTCAAGGTTGCTTTCCGGATGATTGGATGAAAGGCTCACACGCTTTGCCTCTTTACAGCCTGTTCCAGCCTGGCACGCTCTCCCTTATCCACTCAACGGTCTGATCCCTTCTCCTTAAGCTCCCAAGGTAACATCTCCTTGTTACCGTTTTACTTGGTCGAGTTGGGTAGTATTGATCGCGCCATTGGTACGGACGGTACGGCCATGTACGGCCTTGTACGGCCGTCCGTACCATTCACACCAACCAACCCCCCTAAGCTTCTCCATCTCTTCTCCTCTTCAACTCCTCTTCTCTCCATACCATATAATCAACTCAACTCAACACTCCCCCTCAAGCTTAGCTTTGTGAAAGCCTAAGCTTGGAAAGCTACAAGATCTTCCTCATTAAAAACCTCACCAAAGAAAACCCAATGGGATAAAACTTTGATGAGGGAAAAGAGTAAAGACCTTGCAGCTAAGGGATCAGCTCCTTCTCTTCCCAAGATCTATGAGTCCCAATCTGATGTGAATGGACTCCATAGTCTTTTGCCTTGCAGCCTTGGTGAACACATCCGCTAGCTGATCTTCACTCCTTGTATAGCATGGCAAGATCACCCCTAGCACAATCATCTGTCTCACCTTGTGGCAATCAACTTCAATGTGCTTGGTCTCTCATGAAACACCGAGTTGGATGCAATGTGGATGGCAGCTTGATTGTCACAATGCATTGTCATTGGAGTTGCTTGATCAATCTCCAAGTGCTTCAAGATGCCTTTGATCCATACCAACTCATTGGTAAGCTTCAGCATGGCTCTATACTCGCTTCTGCACTTGAACATGACACTACCTTCTGCTTCTTGCTCTTCCAAGTCACCAAGTTGCCTCCAATGAATGTGCAATAGCCTGTGGTTGATCTCCTGTCTGCTCTATCACCAGCCCAATCCGCATCACAGTATCCCACCACTTCAGTGCTTCCATTGCAGCCCATCCATACTCCTTGATCAGGTGAGCCGTTGAGATACATCAAGATCCTCTCCACCATGCGCCAATGATGTTCCTTAGGCACTTGCATGTGTTGACTCACCTGATTCACAGCAAAACAAATGTCAGGTCTAGTTATAGTAAGATAAATCAATTTGCCAACTAGTTTTCTATAGAGTTTAGGATCCTGATAAGGTTTGCTGTCTTCAATCTCCCCCTCGTGGGACTTTGTAGCCATCCTCCATAGGCATCCTTGCTGTCTTGCCACCATGAGCACCTGCACCTTTCAAAAGATCAAGTGTATACTTCCTTTGAGACATGAACAAACCTTCCTTGGATCTACATATCTCAATTCCAAGGAAGTATTTCATTTCTCCCAAGTCTTTAATCTCAAACATGGATTTAAGAAACTCCTTGGTTGCTATGATACCTTCCTTATCACTCCCTGTGATAATGATATCATCAACATACAAAGGAGAGCAATCATACCTGAGGGAGTAGTGAGTGTGAAGAGGGTGTGATCTAGTTCAGACTTCTTGAAGCCTCGGCCATTCAGAGTAGTGCTCAACTTGTTGTACCAAGCTCTTGGTGATTGCTTCAGCCCATAGATAGCTTTCTTCAGTCTTAACACATTCCCTTTCTTCACTAAGTGTTCAAGGCCTGGAGGTGGATGCATATACACTTCATCCTCAAGTTCACCTTGTAGAAATGCATTCTTCACATCCATTTGCCATAACCCCCATCCAAGATTCACAGCCAAGCTTAGTACAATCCGGATTGTGTGTAGTTTAGCTACTGGTGCAAAGGTTTCTATGTAATCTTCTCCATAAGTTTGAGTGAAACCTCTTGCAACTAGCCTTGACTTCTTCCTCTCAATCTTTCCATCCGCTTTGTACTTGATTGTGAATATCCATCTACTGGTCACAGCCTTCTTCCCTTTTGGTAACTCACTTTCATACCATGTATCATTCTTGATCATAGCTCCTGCTTCATCTCCTACTGATTCTTTCCATTCTTTATCCTTTATTGCCTCTTCATAGCTTCTTGGGATGTGATTCTCATCCAAGTTTACCATGAAAGCGCAATGTGCTTCTGGATATTGAGCAAAGGAGCACACGGCTTGAGAAGGATGCTCCACAGCTTGGGCATTGTAGTACACTCTCGTGTTTACCCAACTGGAAGGATCCTTCCTTATCCTTGTACTCCTTCTTAGTGGCTGCACAACCGGTTCTTCTTCCTGTTGTTCTTCTACCACATTCACTTCATCTTGAGAAGGTGTTTGTATCACACCATGATCATGCCCATGACCATCAGAGCCTATGCTCTCTTCTCCTTCATTCTTGGTTAACCTCTTGTAGGCTCCTCCTCATGCGTCTCTCCTCCCTCATGATCAAGGTGGGATGGTGAACCAACTTCAGGAGGTGTTGTTGCGTGATCTCTTGGATCCTGGGATGTACTGATTCCAAGACCTTCAAGGATGATCCGCAAGGTGGTTGCCTTGTCTGATGTTAAGTCCTTCAGGTCTTCTTGGTTCTTTTCTTCATAGTATCCTCTATCTTCCAAGAACTTCACATCTCTAGATACAAGAACTCTCCTTGCTATAGGATCATAGCATTTGTATCCTTTCTGTGTAGCTGAGTATCCTATGAACACAGCCTTAGTACTTCTTGCTTCTAGCTTGTTGATCATCTCTCCTGGTTTGAGCACAAAGCATAGACATCCAAAGACTCGCAAGTAATCAAGCACTGGTTTGTACCTGTTCAGAACTTCAAATGGAGCCTTCTCATTCAGAACCTTGGTTGGAGTTCTGTTGATCAAGTAACAAGCAGTGGCAACCGCATCACTCCAGAATCTCTTTGGAACATTACTCTGAAACATAAGAGACCTTGCCACTTCCATGAGGTGCCTATTCTTCCTCTCAGCCACACCATTTTGCTGTGGAGTATACGGACAGCTTGTTTGATGTAGGATCCCATGTTGTGATAAGTGTTCCTTGAATGCATGACTCGTGTACTCTCCTCCATTATCTGATCTCAAAATTTTAATCTTAGCATGATAATGGTTAGTTACATAAGTTTGAAAGTTCCTAAATGCATCAAGTACCCTATCTTTGGTCTGAATTAAGGTTACCAGGTATTTTGGATTTTTCATCAATGAATGTGACAAAGTACTTATAACTATCTCTAGATAAGCAAGGGGCAGTCCACACATCAGAATGAATTAGATCAAAGCAGTTATCATAGACGTAGTAGTACTTTTGAAACACAGTTCTACAATGCTTGCCTAAAATACAAGCTTCACAATCTTTGTTCTCAAACACAACACCTGGTACCATTAAGTTCAAAGCTTTAACATGAGGGTGTCCTACTCTAGCATGCCACAATGCTTTTTATCAATAAAGAAGCAGAAGTAAATGAACAACTATAATCAGGACAGAAGTGAGCTCTTCAAGCATATAGAGGTCTCCCTTAGTCACTCCTTTCCCAATCATTTGCTGCTCTCAATATCCTGAAACTTCACATCATTAGGACTAAAGATAACATTGCATTGTAAATCATTAGTACATTTCTTCACAGATAATAGGTTTGATGTGAATTCAGGCATGTAAAAGCTCTAGATTCTTTGTTAAACAACTTAAGCTTTCCTATTCCTCTAATAGGTATCTTATCCCCATTTGCTATCATCACATGCCCATGCGTAGGTTCTATATCTTTAATCAAGTTCTCATCACTTATCATATGATGTGATGCACCAGAATCAACAATCAATGGTTTACCTACTTGTTTAGCATTAAGAATAGATAGATTACTAATGATGCATCCTATCAGTTCTAGCAATGTGAGCAGTTCTATACTCATGTCTAGCTTCTAACCGTTCTACTAGTTCTCTAATCAAGTGATCATCCTTGTATGCAATCATAGAGGCTCCAAAGGAATAACCATAAGTGTTACCGTTTTCCTTTAGCATTTTGAAGAGAGCATCAAGGTCTGATCTCTTGATGTAGTCATCATTGCTGCGTGAGCTTGAGGCCTGTGTAAGCCACCAGAGACTTCCCATTCCCATCATTGCCTCCAAGCCCATCCGCTTCACTCGCCTTGCTGGTACCAGCTCCATTTGAACCTTCAGTCACATTTGCCCTTCCCTCACGCTCCTTCATGAACTTGGCCGGCTTGAGGTGTGGGTGAAGTATCCAGCATTGGCTCTTCTTATGACCATGCTTCTTGCAATGATCACAGTTGCCATTGAACTTCCTGTCCTCATACTTCCCGTGAGATGCCTTGTTTGCTTGTGGAGCCTCGGTTGAGTCCTCATGAGCTGCTTGATTGGCAAGAGAGAGCTCCCCCTTTCCTCCAAACAACCCCATAGATCCCTGCTCCCTTTGGATTTGCGCACACACCTCCTCAAGGTCCGGAAGCTTATCTGACCTTAGCATGTGCTGGATGAGGTGAGTGTAGGCCGGGTTCAGTGTGAGAAGCAACCCAAAGACCTTGTCTTGCTCGCGCCTCTCATTCAACTGATCTGGATCAGTTGTGCTCGGCCTCAGCATCTCCAGCTCTGACCATAAGGACCTGAACCTCCCCAAATGCTTAGTGAACTCCATGTCCTCTTGTGCAAGACGGTTGATCGCTAGCTTTACTTCAAACACACGGCTGAGGTTGGAAATGTTCCCATATACCTTCTTCAGCGTGTCCCACAGCTCCTTGGCTGATTCACAGTAGCTGTAGGCATCCAAGATAGCTGGGTCCAAGGATGCGTGTAGAACCGTCATCACCAGCATGTCTTCTTGTTGCCATTTCTCCACAGCCGCTTCATTGGAGACCTCTTCTTGATCTCCTCCCTGAGTAATGAGTTTCGAGCCTCCCCTGTTGTGATGTGCCCCCACAAACCCTTACTTCCCACCGCAGTCTTCACCATCCGAGATCACACAAGGTAGTTGCTACCTTTGAAAGTAACCGCTACCTTCATCCTCATGTTCATCCCATGTTCCATCTTTGCTTGACTTGAAAACTTGAATCTTGAATCTCGGACACACCAACCTTGAGTCTAGAATCACGCAACCACACAGAACGTAGCACAGCTTCAACTAGAACGTATCACAGCTTCAACACCTTCAAGGCTACTCGCGTGTAGCTTCAAAACCGTTTAGCTTGTAACTCTCTAAAGATCAAACCCCAGATTCAAATGAACCTGGCTCTGATACCATATGAGATTAAGAGATCCTTAGAGTAATCAGAATAAAGAGAGTGTTTAAGAAGTGATTAGAAGAAGTTTGTGAAAGATTAAGAGACTAGATAGAGCCGTTTAGAGTCTAAGAGATAATCATAGTGTCTAAGAGATTAGAGAGGCTCAAACTGTATGTTCTTATTAATGAGTGAGGTTACATATTTATATGGAAAGCATAAGGGTTTACAAGAGGAAATGGGCACTATTGAAGCATGTAGAGTCAAGGTTGCTTTCCGGATGATTGGATGATAAGGCTCACACGCTTTGCCTCTTTACAGCCTGTTCCAGCCTGGCACGCTCTTCCCTTATCCACTCAACGGTCTGATCCCTTCTCCTTAAGCTCCCAAGGTAACATCCTTGTTACCGTTTTACTTGGTCGAGTTGGGTAGTTTGATCGCGGCCATTGGTACGGACGGTACGGCCATGTACGGCCTTGTACGGCGTCCGTACCATTCACACCAAAACCCCCTAAGCTTCTCCATCTCTTCTCCTCTTCAACTCCTCTTCTCTCCATACCAATATAATCAACTCAACTCAACAATTAGGACTGAATATAACATTGCAATTAAGATCTGTGTACATTTCTTTACGATAATAGATTTGATGTGAAGTCAGGCATGTAGAATGCTTTAGATTCTTTATCAAACAATTTTAGCTTGCCAATTCCTCTAATTGGGATTTATCTCCATTTGCAATCATGACATGTCCATTTGTAGGTTCAATGTCTCTAATCAAACTAGTATCACTAATCATGTGATGAGATGCTCCTGAATCAACTACCAATGGTTTAAACAGATTGTGTGCAATATGAGACTGTCCTAGTATGCTAGTAGGTTTATAAGCAATGCTTGAGTGATCAGGTTCTCTAGCAATACTACGGTTCATATGATGCACCAAAGAGTAACCAAGAGTACCAAGTGTGTTACCATTCTCCTTTAGCATTTTGATGAGGGAGTCAAGGTCTGATCTCCTCAGGTACTCGTTCTCACGGTTTTTTTGAAGGCTTGGTTGAGCTGTGTAAGTCACCAGGGCCTTGCTATCTCCAGGCTCACGTGTCCCGCCCTCTCCAGCTTGGCCTGAGCTCCCAGCACACACTTGAACTCCCCGGCTCACTTCCAGCATACGAGACACTGGCTCTCTCCCATCTTTCTCTCTTGAGAACTTGGCGGCTTCAGATGAGGGTGCAAGATCCAGCACTGGTTCTTCTTGTGACCTTGTCTCTTGCAATGATCACAATTTCCCGTGAACTTCTTTGCATCATACTGGTTAGAGTTGCACGGTTTGCTTGTGGAACCTCAGCTTGGTTTGCAAGAGTGATCTCCCCTTTCCCTCCAAAGAGACCAATAGACCCTTCCTCCTTCTGAACTTGCGCACACACACGTCCTCAAGATCAGGTACTTTCCGGACCTCAGAATGTGTTTGATGAGGCTGTTGTAGCTTGGATTCAACGTGAGCAGCAACCCAAACACCTTCCTCTCGCGTCTCTCGCCAGCTCAGCTCATCTAGGTTGGTTGTGCCTCGCCTCAGCATCTCCAGTTCGGACCACAAGGCTCTGAACCTCCCAATGATGCTTAGTGGAACTCCATGTCCTCCTGGTGTCAAGCTGTTGATAGCACTTTCACCTCAACACACGGCTCAAGTTTGAGATGTTACCATAAACCTTCTTTAGCGTGTCCCAAAGATCCTTTGCTGTCTCACGTAGCTGTATGCCTCCAGGTAGACACTTCAAGAGACCGTTGGAGTATGGACATCACCAGCTGATCATCCTGCTCCCACTTCTCCTCATCGCACTCGACAACCTCCTTGTCGCCTTCATAAGTAATGAGCTTTGGGGCTTCACTCTGTGTGATGTGTCCCCATAAACCCTTACTCCCACTGCGGTCTTCACAAACGAGACCACAAAAGATAGTTACCCCCCTTGAGAGTAACCGGAACCACAGCTTTGTTGCTTTCCATTTCAGACCCACTCGGATGAATGAAATGCAACTCAAGTGTTCTTAGTAATCAAACCCAGATTATGATGAACCTGGCTCTGATCCATATGAACTTTAGAGAATCTGAGTTTGATATAAGAAGAAAGAGATTAGAGAAGTTTAGAGGTGATTTAGAACGTGTTTAGCTAAGAGTTTAGTGTAGAATCATGATTGAGAGTCTTTGAGTCTAAGAAAGTGTTTTTGTGTCAAGAACTGTATGATTATCATTAATGAAGAGATTACAAATATTAGGAGGTGATACAAGGGTTTTCCTCAAAGGTAAGTAAGCAAAGCATGTGTAGTCAAGGATAAGATAGGCGCCTAATTCAAACTAAGCCAATGGGAGACTCCACATGTGTGGGATGAGTGGATAAGGTTGCTTTCCCTTTCCAGCTGCATACAGCCTGTCAAGCCGCGGCCTTATCCTTCTCACGGTCTGATCAAGTGCTGGTAACTCTTCATAGTTACCATCACCCTTTTCACAAGTAACCATCCTCAATAGTGAAGAGTGTTACCCAAGACTTGTACGGCCACTCCTCATGTACGGAGTGTACGGATTGTACGGACTCAGCCTCCTCAATCCCTTTCTTCCTAATGCTTCACTACTTCATGCCCCTTTCTCCCATTCATTATCCTCACTCTCCTCATCATCCCTCTTCTCAAACATCATCTCATCTCTTGAGGAATCATCAACTCCTCGATTTATTCATTTGATTTGGATTTCATCTCCATGATCTTCTTTTAGGAATTATCTCTAGTGAAAGGGCTGGTTTTTATTACTCATCACTCTGGAATGATCTCATCTAAAGTGTGACTCAATACTTCTTCATCCCAACTCCTATGAGTTTATTCAACTTCCTGATGATTCTCCACACCACTTATGTATCCAAATCAAGCTTCTCACAAGAGATTCATCCTGGTTTGATTGGAAGGACGAAGAAGCTGTGCTATTCCCAAACTGGGAAACTGGAATCCCTGATTTGAAAGTGGGATAACTTTTCATCCCAACTCCTATGAGATTTATTCAACTTCCTGATGATTCTCCACCACTTTATGTATCCAAATCAAGCTTCTCACAAAGTGATTCATCCTGGTTTGATTGGAAGGACGAAGAAGCTGTGCTATTCCCAAACTGGGAAACTGGAATCACCTGATTTGAAAGTGGGATAACTTCTTCATCCCAACTCCTATGAGATTTATTCAACTTCCTGATGATTCTCCACCACTTTATGTATCCAAATCAAGCTTCTCACAAAGTGATTCATCCTGGTTTGATTGGAAGGACGAAGAAGCTGTGCTATTCCAAACTGGGAAACTGGAATCACCTGATTTGAAAGTGGGATAACTTCTTCATCCCAACTCCTATGAGATTTATTCAACTTCCTGATGATTCTCCACCACTTTATGTATCCAAATCAAGCTTCTCACAAAGTGATTCATCCTGGTTTGATTGGAAGGACGAAGAAGCTGTGCTATTCCCAACTGGGAACTGGAATCACCTGATTTGAAAGTGGGATAACTTCTTCATCCCAACTCCTATGAGATTTATTCAACTTCCTGATGATTCTCCACCACTTTATGTATCCAAATCAAGCTTCTCACAAAGTGATTCATCCTGGTTTGATTGGAAGGACGAAGAAGCTGTGCTATTCCCAAACTGGGAAACTGGAATCACCTGATTTGAAAGTGGGATAACTTCTTCATCCCAACTCCTATGAGTTTTTCAACTTCCTGATGATTCTCCACCACTTTATGTATCCAAATCAAGCTTCTCACAAAGTGATTCATCCTGGTTTGATTGGAAGGACGAAGAAGCTGTGCTATTCCCAAACTGGGAAACTGGAATCACCTGATTTGAAAGTGGGATAACTTCTTCATCCCAACTCCTATGAGATTTATTCAACTTCCTGATGATTCTCCACCACTTTATGTATCCAAATCAAGCTTCTCACAAAGTGATTCATCCTGGTTTGATTGGAAGGACGAAGAAGCTGTGCTATTCCCAAACTGGGAAACTGGAATCACCTGATTTGAAAGTGGGATAACTTCTTCATCCCAACTCCTATGAGGTTATTCAACTTCCTGATGATTCTCCACCACTTTATGTATCCAAATCAAGCTTCTCACAAGTGATTCATCCTGGTTTGATTGGAGGACGAAGAAGCTGTGCTATTCCCAAACTGGGAAACTGGAATCACCTGATTTGAAAGTGGGATAACTTCTTCATCCCAACTCCTATGAGATTTATTCAACTTCCTGATGATTCTCCACCACTTTATGTATCCAAATCAAGCTTCTCACAAAGTGATTCATCCTGGTTTGATTGGAAGGACGAAGAAGCTGTGCTATTCCCAAACTGGGAAACTGGAATCACCTGATTTGAAAGTGGGATAACTTCTTCATCCCAACTCCTATGAGATTTATTCAACTTCCTGATGATTCTCCACCACTTTATGTATCCAAATCAAGCTTCTCACAAAGTGATTCATCCTGGTTTGATTGGAAGGACGAAGAAGCTGTGCTATTCCAAACTGGGAAACTGGAATCACCTGATTTGAAAGTGGGATAACTTCTTCATCCCAACTCCTATGAGATTTATTCAACTTCCTGATGATTCTCCACCACTTTATGTATCCAAATCAAGCTTCTCACAAAGTGATTCATCCTGGTTTGATTGGAAGGACGAAGAAGCTGTGCTATTCCCAAACTGGGAACTGGAATCACCTGATTTGAAAGTGGGATAACTTCTTCATCCCAACTCCTATGAGATTTATTCAACTTCCTGATGATTCTCCACCACTTTATGTATCCAAATCAAGCTTCTCACAAAGAGATTCATCCTGGTTTGATTGGAAGGACGAAGAAGCTGTGCTATTCCCAAACTGGGAAACTGGAATCACCTGATTTGAAAGTGGGATAACTTCTTCATCCCAACTCCTATGAGATTTATTCAACTTCCTGATGATTCTCCACCACTTTATGTATCCAAATCAAGCTTCTCACAAAGTGATTCATCCTGGTTTGATTGGAAGGACGAAGAAGCTGTGCTATTCCCAAACTGGGAAACTGGAATCACCTGATTTGAAAGTGGGATAACTTCTTCATCCCAACTCCTATGAGATTTATTCAACTTCCTGATGATTCTCCACCACTTTATGTATCCAAATCAAGCTTCTCACAAGAGATTCATCCTGGTTTGATTGGAAGGACGAAGAAGCTGTGCTATTCCCAAACTGGAAACTGGAATCACCTGATTTGAAAATGGGATAACTTCTTCATCCCAACTCCTATGAGATTTATTCAACTTCCTGGTGATTCTCCACCACTTTATGTATCCAAATCAAGCTTCTCACAAAGTGATTCATCCTGGTTTGATTGGAAGGACGAAGAAGCTGTGCTATTCCCAAACTGGGAAACTGGAATCACCTGATTTGAAAGTGGGATAACTTCTTCATCCCAACTCCTATGAGATTTATTCAACTTCCTGATGATTCTCCACCACTTTATGTATCCAAATCAAGCTTCTCACAAAGTGATTCATCCTGGTTTGAATTGGAAGACGAAGAAGCTGTGCTATTCCCAAACTGGGAAACTGGAATCACCTGATTTGAAAGTGGGATAACTTCTGCATCCCAACTCCTATGAGATTTATTCAACTTCCTGATGATTCTCCACCACTTTATGTATCCAAATCAAGCTTCTCACAAAGTGATTCATCCTGGTTTGATTGGAAGGACGAAGAAGCTGTGCTATTCCCAAACTGGGAACTGGAATCACCTGATTTGAAAGTGGGATAACTTCTTCATCCCAACTCCTATGAGATTTATTCAACTTCCTGATGATTCTCCACCACTTTATGTATCCAAATCAAGCTTCTCACAAAGTGATTCATCCTGGTTTGATTGGAAGGACGAAGAAGCTGTGCTATTCCCAAACTGGGAAAACTGGAATCACCTGATTTGAAAGTGGGATAACTTCTTCATCCCAACTCCTATGAGATTTATTCAACTTCCTGGTGATTCTCCACCACTTTATGTATCCAAATCAAGCTTCTCACAAAGTGATTCATCCTGGTTTGATTGGAAGGACGAAGAAGCTGTGCTATTCCCAAACTGGGAAACTGGAATCACCTGATTTGAAAGTGGGATAATTCTTCATCCCAACTCCTATGAGATTTATTCAACTTCCTGGTGATTCTCCACCACTTTATGTATCCAAATCAAGCTTCTCACAAAGAGATTCATCCTGGTTTGATTGGAAGGACGAAGAAGCTGTGCTATTCCCAAACTGGGAAACTGGAATCACCTGATTTGAAAGTGGGATAACTTCTTCATCCCAACTCCTATGAGATTTATTCAACTTCCTGATGATTCTCCCACTTTATGTATCCAAATCAAGCTTCTCACAAAGTGATTCATCCTGGTTTGATTGGAAGGACGAAGAAGCTGTGCTATTCCCAAACTGGGAAACTGGAATCACCTGATTTGAAAGTGGGATAACTTCTTCATCCCAACTCCTATGAGATTTATTCAACTTCCTGATGATTCTCCACCACTTTATGTATCCAAATCAAGCTTCTCACAAAGTGATTCATCCTGGTTTGATTGGAAGGACGAAGAAGCTGTGCTATTCCCAAACTGGGAAACTGGAATCACCTGATTTGAAAGTGGGATAACTTCTTCATCCCAACTCCTATGAGATTTATTCAACTTCCTGATGATTCTCCACCACTTTATGTATCCAAATCAAGCTTCTCACAAAGTGATTCATCCTGGTTTGATTGGAAGGACGAAGAAGCTGTGCTTTTCCAAACTGGGAAAAAGAATCACCTGATTTGAAAGTGGGATAACTTCTTCATCCCAACTCCTATGAGATTTATTCAACTTCCTGATGATTCTCCCACCACTTTATGTATCCAAATCAAGCTTCTCACAAAGTGATTCATCCTGGTTTGATTGGAAGGACGAAGAAGCTGTGCTATTCCCAAACTGGGAAACTGGAATCACCTGATTTGAAAGTGGGATAACTTCTTCATCCCAACTCCTATGAGATTTATTCAACTTCCTGGTGATTCTCCACCACTTTATGTATCCAAATCAAGCTTCCACAAAGTGATTCATCCTGGTTTGATTGGAAGGACGAAGAAGCTGTGCTATTCCCAAACTGGGAAACTGGAATCACCTGATTTGAAAGTGGGATAACTTCTTCATCCCAACTCCTATGAGATTTATTCAACTTCCTGGTGATTCTCCACCACTTTATGTATCCAAATCAAGCTTCTCACAAAGTGATTCATCCTGGTTTGATTGGAAGCACGAAGAAGCTGTGCTATTCCCAAACTGGGAAACTGAATCACCTGATTTGAAAGTGGATAACTTCTTCATCCCAACTCCTATGAGATTTATTCAACTTCGATGATTCTCCACCACTTTATGTATCCAAATCAAGCTTCTCACAAAGTGATTCATCCTGGTTTGATTGGAAGACGAAGAAGCTGTGCTATTCCCAAACTGGGAAACTGGAATCACCTGATTTGAAAGTGGGATAACTTCTTCATCCCAACTCCTATGAGGTTTATTCAACTTCCTGATGATTCTCCACCACTTTATGTATCCAAATCAAGCTTCTCACAAAGTGATTCATCCTGGTTTGATTGGAAGGACGAAGAAGCTGTGCTATTCCCAACTGGGAAACTGGAATCACCTGATTTGAAAGTGGGATAACTTCTTCATCCCAACTCCTATGAGATTTATTCAACTTCCTGATGATTCTCCACCACTTTATGTATCCAAATCAAGCTTCTCACAAAGAGATTCATCCTGGTTTGATTGCAAGACGAAGAAGCTGTGCTATTCCAAACTGGGAAACTGGAATCCCTGATTTGAAAGTGGGATAACTTCTTCATCCCAACTCCTATGAGATTTATTCAACTTCCTGGTGATTCTCCACCACTTTATGTATCCAAATCAAGCTTCTCACAAAGTGATTCATCCTGGTTTGATTGGAAGGACGAAGAAGCTGTGCTATTCCCAAACTGGGAAACTGGAATCACCTGATTTGAAAGTGGGATAACTTCTTCATCCCAACTCCTATGAGATTTATTCAACTTCCTGGTGATTCTCCACCACTTTATGTATCCAATCAACAAGCTTCTCACAAAGATTCATCATCCTGGTTTGATTGGAATGACGAAGAAGCTGTGCTATTCCCAACTGGAAACAAGAATCACCTGATTTGAAAGTGGGATAACTTCTTCATCCCAACTCCTATGAGATTATTCAACTTCCTGATGATTCTCCACCACTTTATGTATCCAAATCAAGCTTCTCACAATGATTCATCCTGGTTTGATTGGAACACGAAGAAGCTGTGCTATTCCCAAACTGGGAAACTGAAATCACCTGATTTGAAAGTGGGATAACTTCTTCATCCCAACTCCTATGAGATTTATTCAACTTCCTGGTGATTCTCCACCACTTTATGTATCCAAATCAAGCTTCTCACAAAGTGATTCATCCTGGTTTGATTGGAAGGACGAAGAAGCTGTGCTATTCCCAAACTGGGAAACTGGAATCACCTGATTTGAAAGTGGGATAACTTCTTCATCCCAACTCCTATGAGATTTATTCAACTTCCTGATGATTCTCCACCACTTTATGTATCCAAATCAAGCTTCTCACAAAGTGATTCATCCTGGTTTGATTGGAAGGACGAAGAAGCTGTGCTATTCCCAAACTGGGAAACTGGAATCACCTGATTTGAAAGTGGGATAACTTCTTCATCCCACTCCTATGAGGTTTTTCAACTTCCTATTCAACTTCCGATGATTCTCCACCACTTTATGTATCCAATCAAGCTTCTCACAAAGAGATTCATCCTGGTTTGATTGGAAGGACGAAGAAGCTTTGCTATTCCCAAACTGGAAAACTGGAATCCCCTGATTTGAAAGTGGGATAACTTCTTCATCCCAACTCCTATGAGATTTATTCAACTTCCTGGTGATTCTCCACCACTTTATGTATCCAAATCAAGCTTCTCACAAAGTGATTCATCCTGGTTTGATTGGAAGACGAAGAAGCTGTGCTATTCCCAACTGGAAAACTGGAATCCCCTGATTTGAAAGTGGGATAACTTCTTCATCCCAACTCCTATGAGATTTATTCAACTTCCTGGTGATTCTCCACCACTTTATGTATCCAAATCAAGCTTCTCACAAAGAGATTCATCCTGGTTTGATTGGAAGGACGAGAAGCTGTGCTATTCCCAAACTGGGAAACTGGAATCCCCTGATTTGAAAGTGGGATAACTTCTTCATCCCAACTCCTATGAGGTTTATTCAACTTCCTGATGATTCTCCTAGGGTTTTCAGAGTACCATACTTGAGTGATGTAAGAACAGATGAGAGATTGTTGTATGATGAAGTATGAAGAATAGAAATGAGTTTAAGAGAATCAAAGAGAGTATGGAGAGAACTGAGAGACTAGGAACGTGTATGAGAGATTAGAGAGAGACTAGTGACAAATTAAGAGACTTGTAACCAGAGAATAAGACAAAGAACCAGTTTATGAAGAAGAGAGACTCTCTCAGCTTAAGGGTTTACAAATGATTATAGAGGCTTTATATGCCTTTACACAATTCATATCACAACCTAGATCCTAAGGCTATAATTAAAAGATAGAATGGATGGTAAGGATGAGAGAAGACTGGTCTTGATGTGCTGGAGCTAGCTGGCGACTTTAGACTGAATGGAGAGCTCAGATTGCTTCATTTGAATGAAGGGAGGAGATTGGTCTTTGCTGTAAAGGTAAAGCACCTTTCCTTTCCAGCTTGCACATACAGCTCACTTTGATCCTTTGGTATATTCCCTTCCCTCTCACACTTCCACGGTCACTATAGGAAAGGATAGAATCAGAGTGAACCGCCCTCACATTGCCTCTTGATTGGGCTGAACACGGATGACTTGGGCGTGTGGAGTGGCCGTACAGTTGATGGTACGGACCTCCTGTCCGTACCACTATCCCAACTATGCACATTGCCTTATCTCCTTCTTGACTGATCCCAAACACTTCATGATTCACCCTAGACCGTACAAGGCCGTACTGAACGCCCTATCTTTGCACCACACTTCCATCTTCTCTCTAACTCCTTCACAGCCTTCACATGATCAGTCTAAGTCTTTCCTAGACTTAACTTCACAAGATAACTCCTTCAGAACACCTCTGAAGCTTGATTGAACTCTTCTGGACATCTTCTAGAGCTTGCCCTATTATTGTACAAGCTCTATCTTCTCTTCAGTTCAACACTCCCCCTCAAGCTTGACTTTAGGAGATCCTAAGCCAAGCTTGGAACTCTGAAGAGTCTCCCTCATTAAAACCTTACAAGGAAAACCCATTGGGACAAAACCTTGTAGGGAAAAAGAGTAGAGCTCTCCAAAGCCTAGGGATTGGCCAGTGAACTCTTGTGCCTTAGAACCAGTGTGGTTGGACACAAGAAGTTCTGGATCACGGCCTAACTGGTGCAGCAACTCCTCAAGACTTTGCGCACACAACAACTCAGCTTCACCTCTTCATGGAACTGGTTTGAAGTCTCCCCCTCTCAACTGACTTCACAGCCTTCTTAGAGAAGCTAGGACACGACCAGATCATCTTCACAACACTAGTGAGGCTGATCAACACTTCACACACGGCTTGCCCTCTTCATAGAACTGGTTTGGATCTCCCCTCTCAACCGACTTCACAGCCACTTTAGAGAAGCTAGGAATGACCAGGTTCTCTTGATGAGGCTCAAGCACTTGTACCTGATACATTATCCCAAAGGTGCATCAGTACTTATCAAGAAACATCACACAATCATTCAATCATTTTAAGTATCATTTCTAGATTTTAGAATTGAAATGATGAATGTATTGAATTGAATTTAGCTTAGGGACTTCCCTTATTTTAGATGAGTTCCCACTCGGCCATTGCACCATCTCCATGGCATCATCAGCTTCTTGGAAAGGCAGAATGGATTCATCAGCTTCTCATCAATCACTTCACCATAGAAGCCGCTTTGATCAGTTCACACCTTCACCCTTAGACTGCCTAGAATAACTCCGGCTGATGATCCTGTTCTAGAGCCTTTGCAAAGACTTGTTACTGACCATGGATCATATGCATTAAGACTCCCCCTCAAGCTTAGAACCGTGACTAGAAGGAGCTAAGCTTGTGATGATCATATGCATCTCCATGGTCTAATAACTATCATCTTTCATGATAGCTTTCTTCTTGTGAGTTTACTCTCTTCCTTAACCAGGAACTAGGGTGTTTGAATCACCATAGAGAGTCTCACAAGACACACTTCTCATTGCATAATGACCCATGCTACACTTCCTGTAGTCTTTGGACTGATATGTCCAATGGTATTATGCAATGGCATCTCTCATTGCATAATCAATCACACTACACTTCCTGTAGATTATGGACTAACATGTCCTAGTGATGATATGCAATGGCACTAGACTTTTGTCTCTACATTCTTGGCTGTTGGCAAGTTACATGTATCACTTTCCTTGTGTACCTAACACCACCACAACTCAATGCAAGATCAGATCATCCCATTGGGATCAAACAAAGATAATTCATCCTGTTTGATCACCAATGCCACAGCAATATATAAACTTGAAACAAGCCAATCAATCAAGGCAAGAACAAGCAGATTCAATCTCTAAAATGACAATGCAAGTTTACCAATACATTGACACTTTAGGCTCATTTTTAAATGCATCAATACATGAATGCCACAATCCTAAAGCATTAACTATTGAATGCAACAGGTTCAATCCATGAGACACATTAAGCTATGCACAACAGTTTCAATCAAAACCAATGATGCAAGCAACTTAGACAATTTCTAATTGATGCTAGACTTTCATTGATGGATTAACATAGGCATTAGCATCAGTACACACTCGGATTGAACTTAGACAATATGAGACATGCTTATGTATGCAAAACAGCTTCTCAAACATGATGCAAGCAGTAGAGACATTCTACTACTCAATTCTACAACACATTCATGATGATTCAAGCTATGGCAACACACAAGACAATGCAATACCAAGACATGAGATTCTGGGACTCTAGACACCACTCACAGCACAATAAATAATCACAAGCTCTTATTAAGGGTTAGGAGGTTTGCTTACAAACAAGAGATCCGAGCTGATCTCTTGAACCTCCATGGGCAACGGTTCACTTGAACTTGGCAGGTTTGAGGCTTGGATTCAGTATCCAACACCTCTCCTTGGTGTGCCCCATCCCTCTTGCAATGCTCACACTTCAGGCCTCTTCTATCCCCCTCCTTGTAACCGGCTTCGGACTGAAGCTTCCTTCAGCGGTGAAGCAAAGGTATTGGTTCCTTTGCTCCAAACAATCCGTGTGAGCCCTCCTCCTTTTGGACTTGAGCACCCACTTCTTCAAGGGTAGGTAGCTTCTCAGCCCTCAGTAGATGTTTGGTGAGGTCGCTGAGGCGGGACTGAGAGTTAGTATGAGATTAAGAGATCCTTGAGTAATCAGAATAGAGAGTGTTTAAGAAGTGTTTAGAAGAAGTTTTGTGAAAGATTAAGAGACTAGATAGAGCCGTTTAGAGTCTAGAATAATCATAGTGTCTAAGAGATTAGAGAGGCTCAAACTGTATGTTCTTATTAATGAGTGAGGTTACATATTTATATGAAAGCATAAGGGTTTACAAGAGGCGAAATGGGCACTATTGAAGCATGTGAGTCAAGGTTGCTTTTCCGGATGATTGGATGATAAGGCTCACACGCTTTGCCTCTTTACAGC